>NC_135764.1:14329702-14442202 GCF_052425735.1 Oculina patagonica | reverse complement strand
CTTTACCTGAAGCTGGTGTTGGACCGTCAAGTGCACCTTGAAGATTTTTATTTTTAAAATTATTATTATTTTGTATTGCTATTATACACATAATACAATTACATTCATGTGTTATTACAGAATATTATAAATTACAATTATCCATATCAAACTAGTTACACTAAATTATAATAAATCACAATTACAATAAATTACCTTGAAGATAACGGACAGGAAACGTGAAAAAATATATCTGTGTACGTTGGATCTCCTCTTGTCCTCTAACTCAAGCCATAGCAATGAATTTAAAATTGAGAGATGATACTTTAATTACTGTAACGAGGAAGCATTATATTATGAGGCCTTGTGGTTTCTATTTAGGTTTCCTTAGCAGGCACCTCCTATGCTGTAAATTACACTATTTTTACGATTGTTTAGTGGAATAAATTCAAATACAATTAACTAAGAAGGTACTTCTGAGAAGCATTTTAATGCAGTGTAGCGCTTTTACCTGCTATAGTCTGTGAAGACAGTAACCCCGGTAAACACACATGTTTCAGAAGGAATGCACTGCTCGTTTTCAGGTCCCTTAAAGGGCCCATCTTCCGCTATCGCCTTAGCTTGTACTGGTTCCCACTCCTCCAGCACACAATAGTAGACAGGTGTTACGCCGCAAAATGTAATAATCGCCGCAAAATGTAATAATAATGCAAAATGTAATAAAATTGACGCAAAATGTAATAAAGTTGTTAACGCAAAATGTAACAACTTAATAACGCAAAATGTAATAACGCTAAAATAACAATGCGGTCTCATAACTTCATTAAATTGCACTCAATAATTTACTTCGTGTAAGTTTATCAGGACCAACAACAACAACAACAAAACTTTATTTACCCTAAATATTTACACAAAACACCATAAATGAAAACCGCCCCTCCGAGTATTCGAAAATCGATCTGCGGTGCAGGCGGGTTTGGTAACAGGGCGAGTTATCAATGGTGAGTTAAGTCAGTGAGTTAAACAGTTGTGAGTTGCCAAATCTTGAATTTTCAAGATTTGGCAGACCAAATATTGAATTTTCAAGATTTGGCAGGCCAAGTATCGAAAATTCAAGATTTGGCAGGTCAATTGTCCAGCAAAATTTTGAATTTTCAATATTTGTTCAGCCAAATCTTAAAAATTTAATATTTAGCCTGCTAAATCTTAAATTTTTAATATTTGTCCTGCCAAATCTTGTATTTTCAATATTTGTCCTGCCAAATCTTGAATTTTCAAGATTTGGCGATCGTGTGACATTGCGTCACTCGGCAGTCGTACGTCGTACGTCTCAAAGCTACGTCTTATCAATAGTCGTCGAGCTGCTCGATTTTCCGTCACGAGCTAGAATGGTGAGATAAACATTTGCTTCCTAATACTATCGAGCCAATATAAATATTAAGACAGAAACAATGTTACTTACCTGCAAAGCCACCAAGGTTATATTTAAGTGCCTGAGCATAAGAAAGGTTTACTATAGCCATGTCGAAAAATCCAAAATAACACAGTATATTCTCGGACAAGGCTAGGATTACCACGTGCAGAACAACGTGCCAGAAAGAAACTTCACCGGCCGAATGTTGAATTTTCAAGATTTGGCAGGCCAAATGCTGAAAATTCAAGATTTGGCCTGCAAATCTTGAAAAAACTTCACCGGCCGAATCTTGAACATTCAACATTTAGCAGGCCAAATATTGAAAATTCAAGATTCGGCAACTCACACCATCGTTAACTCACATGATAACTCACTCAGTGTAACTCACCGCGTTGGCGTTTGTTCGTCTGCGACGTAGGCCAAGTTTTTGCCAACTGGAAAACCTAGGGTCGCACTACGCAAAGCGCCCTGATGACAGATTTTCGCCGCAAAGTATATAAACAAATTCTGGGAAAACTTTTCCAAGTGCGACCGGTTTATGTTACCGCATGATGTCTGGCTCAAGGCACCCAGCGGAGCCGGCGTCACGTAATATTTTGAGTATTTAAACTTTTGCGCATTAAAAAAGGATATTTCACTCTTGTTGTTGTTGATATAGCAAAGGTCTATACTCGGAAAAAGGATACATTTTCCAATCATAACAACTTACAATTATTCACTGAAATGGTCCCCTCGGAAGTGGAGGTGATTGGTGGTGGATACAAATGTACAAAAAAATTCTTCTTCAGATAGCAAGAAAACTATGTTCGAAAAGAAAAAAAAAAAAAAAAAAAAAAAAAAAAAAGCTGACATTAATTTTGAAAATTAGAATCGTTAGAACCATTTATAGTCAGTTGTTTCGAGATCTTGGTGAACATGTTGCGTTACCGCGACGCATCGAGTGTACACTATTATTTACGTGTGCTGAATAAATCTACTCCTCGCGCGCAGCCAATTTTTTTCCGAGTCAGTCAAACGTTCGAAACAAAAGAAAAATAAATTACCTAAGAAGCGCAGTGAGCTTTTTAAAACGGCAAAGCAAAGGCGACTCACCCGATTGCTCGTCCTTATCGGGCGAAACACCCGGGATAAGAACTGCAGTTTTAAAAAGGTCACTGTGCAAAGCTGAATATATTTTTCTAATTCAGAGTTGGGTCACAAAGCAAAGGCGACGCACCCGATTGCTTGTTCTTCTTTAGGCGACACACCCGAGAGAATATGTGAACTAACTCTGTTTTTTTCTTTCCAAAAATAAAACAACTTTTAGTAGCGCATAATTATATTTAATGAACGTTGACTGTCACCAACTCAGCGGCAATTCACTCTGAATGTTTTTATTTCGAGTTTACCTCAGACACTAACACAGTAGCGCAACAGTAACATAAAATAGCCATCCCGGGATAGCCATTGCCCTGATTTCTCAGTGAGTTTAATCGAGCGAAGACAGGCAGCGGATAAAAACACACACTAGTGAACTTACGTTGTCTGAATCCTCAATTTATACTATAAACGAACATGAAAATCACACTTACCTTTGGGCTTCAGGACTGCATCAATTATTTATTTAGATGAAAAGTGCTTCAGAAAAATTGGTTTGCCGGCGAAAAAATGCTGAATCTTCACTATGGAGCAAATGCGGGCCCAAGTCGATAAAGCGCGCCATAAATTTATTAATGGCGCGAAAACGATGGCTTTGATAATTTTACCATTTGCCGTTTTCGATGGTCGATGTATAGCCATGTTTTTAAACAGGAGCATCGTAGCGCTTTCCTTTTAAATAACTGCGTGTATTGAGTGGTTTTCAAAGCAATGCGATTCGGCAAAAAGCAAACTTCACTTCGACCCTGGCACAGACAACACAAACTGCATAATTGCATCAAGTTATGAAACGTGACAGATACGATTACATTCAGGGCGAATGAATTGACCCCTTAGCGCTGACAGATTACTACGAGCGATGACAATTTCTGTTTGGCGACCGTCGATCACTATTCTAATAGGATTATCTAGCTGCGGCTCGTCATGCAAGGAAACGCCACAGTACCTTTGTTATTAATAAACTTTAGGGTGCTCGTGCAGTTGAAAATGCACAGTGATAGAATAAAAACATATATTAAAGCACTGAAACAATCAAATAACGACGAACAATCATTAAATATTCCAACTAATTAGCGTGTTTTTGTCATAAACGAGTTGCTTAGTGACATTATTGGCGGTCCTGTGGAGCGGAACATGCCAAGTCATTATGAAAACATCACCTAACGGCAGGCTCCATAAGCGGCAAATGAGCGCTGAATAACATCAAAAACATCAATATTCCTGATATTTCATTACACGCTGCAAGCGCATCATTTCAGTTAGAATCCTTGGGCACTGAAACTTCGCTATTGTCTCCGCGAGAAGCCTGGTAATTCAAGCAAGAAAGGAATCGTTGTCAAAGTACTTCGACAAGCTTCGTGATGAATTCGATCGCAGCAGTACTAATATTCGTCAAAATACTCTCTTTGTTTGAAGGTAAGTGCGTTAAACCGTCCTCATCGTGTCTCTCTCATAGAGACATTTATATTTCATTTACGAATATGGGACTAGGTTATTTAGCCTCAAGGTTTATGTTTATGATTACCAAGGAATGATATGCTTGTTAATTTAGTCAGGAATCACTAACTTTTTTGTTAGGCTTTATTTATTCAGTTTCAAATTGTTTGAACGAACGTCATTGTGGCTCACATAAAATTACCTTGTAATTAGAAGAACTGCGAATAACTGTTATATTTTGTTTTCAAGCTTTTGTTTATTAAACCCCCCTCGGGTCTAAGTCGCCCTTCATTTTAATCGACAAGGTTTGTGGCCGTTTTCTCCTTACTCAGAAATTTATGTCTCGCAGGACTCCTGCTCTCGATTGATATTTTTGTATTTATTCTTAAGAGTATGCAAAGACCATGGCGAATAACGCCAACTCAGTATACGCGAAATATTCAAGGACATTTTTGGTGCTTTAAATTGATTGTCTTATTACAAACATCAAAATTAGCTTTGATTTTCAGTTTTGCGGCCATTACACCTAGAAGATCGAATTATTACAATTTAAAAATCAACCCAGCTGTTTTTTAGGTATAGAAATGACCTCATCCGGTCGTTTCACTTATGCAAGGGAAATTCTCAGCAAAAAAGCCACTAAGGTCCTCTCGATAATTAAACGATCCTTTTCTAACACGGATTCAGCAGCTATTGCGATTAAGAACAAACTTTTCAATGCCCTTGTTAAGCCCGTGTTACTTTATGCGTGCGAAATTTGGGGACCAGAACTACTGTCATATAAAACGCACTTCGATAAAAGCACAATTGAACAAGTCCACATCAAGTTCTGTAAACAAACGTTAAACGTCCCATGGTATACAGAAAACATTGCTTGCAGGGCAGAACTTGGGCGTTATCCTTTATTCATTGACATAAAAACCTCAATCTTCAGCTATTGGCAAAGACTGAAGTATTGTTGTAATAACGTTTTGTTAAGTGAGGCATTTCAATATGCAACAACGTCTACAACATTTTTTGATGTTGCAACTAACGAAGAAATGCATCAAGAAACAGAACCGATAACCCGGCAACACATCAAGAACGGTCGATTAACCATGAGGAAAACCCTCAGAAATAAGTATTCACAAAACTGGCTGGGCACCCAGAATAGTTCATCGTCAACTTCAAGAGAAAAATTTACACACAAGGAAGTTAAAAAGAGCTATGAATTTGAGAATTACCTAACAACAGTTAAAAACCCAGCGCACAGAATAAGCCTGACAAAGCTTAGATTAGGATGTCATACATTACGAATACAGACTGGAAAATATGAAAATAAAGGAGCATCAATCCCAGTAGAGCAAAGAACATGCTTGGTATGTAAACAAAATTGCGTAGAAGACGAAAAGCATTTTTTGATGTGTTGCCAGGGATTTACAACCATAAGACATGAATTATGTTCTCACATTTCTAAGGTTGATGTAAGGTACATATATTTAAGTGAGAACGAGAGGATTAAGTACCTACTTAGAGCTGACAATGAACATACATCAAAAGTAGTAGGTAAATATATACATTCAATGTTTCAAAAAAGGAAAGAGCTTCTTAACTTACAAGCACAATGAACATTATAATTTATTTAATTTTTACATATATTGACATTATGAATTGTATAAGAATCAAATTTTTGTTATTTCTTAAATGTATTAGTAAATGTTAAAACCTTTGTTGTAAACAGACCAATACCTCCCTTTGGAGAGTAAGGCGCAATAAAGATATACTATTACTATTACTTACTCACTCACTCACTCACTCACTAACTCACTCCATCTGTTGGCATACAATTTTATACATTTTTATATTCATCGATTTCAATATCGCCTTTGAAAACCGTTTGTAAAGGTAGTGCTGATGAGACTGTCCTTAAGCCAGCCTGCCTGCCTTATTAGAAGTACTGACCTCTCTCATGTTTTGTTAGGTTGTTCAGGTTCAACAAACTCTTCATGGGAACACCATATCCGGGCAGATCTCCTTGAGGATTATGACAGAAAGGTCCGGCCAGTTCGCCAAGGCAAAAGGGCAGGAGAAGTTCTCTTCGCGTTGAGAGTCAGTAGGCTTGTCAAAGTGGTACGAGAATAACGAGTCTTGTCATTTGTTTTCTTTTTTCTCTTGTTTTCTCATTCTTTTGCTTCTTTATACTTGATCTATCGGTACTCTTTAGGAGAATTTGAAGTCACAAATCGAAAATAAAACGCCTTACTATTTTTTTTGCTGATTAAACTCGAAGTTAAAGATCGTCCCTTGATATTTAAACACACAAGGTAGCAATTATTTTCTCTGTAAAAATAATGACAATGAAAGTAAATCGACCGTTGGTTCTCTTTAGAGATCACGGGATTATTTCTCTTAGGCTTGGACCAAACGTCGAGCTTTTCATGATTCAAGCTCGATTATCAGCAAAAGAATAAATATTTCTTAAAATAAGTAAGTTCGACTAATGAAAAACTCAACGTTTGGCCCAACCCGATATAACATTTGAATTTAGTCATGTTTCAAATGATTAATTGATATTTACTTTTGTTTTCTACAAGGACAATCAAGAACAAATAATAGTACTGGACACGTGGGTCATACAGGTCAATACATATGTGCTTTTAATTTTCTCTTATTGCTTTCCTGTATTTTTTTTATTGGGTTTTAGCCAAGTTTTATTTAATTTGAAAGTCTTCTAGTAACATTATCAGACTTGAATTCCCCACGCGGTGAAATTCTATCTCACAGTCATATCGTAAACCGTTTCCGCTGCAATGTTTAGTTCCAAGAATAAAAGCAGCTTAGTCAGTCATTTTTAGGCGATGACGTCAGTCAAGCCTTATGCCAGAGGCAGTGGGCGGAATTTGTACCACTTTCTGTTTCGATTCTGTTGCGATCGACCGATCAATAGGACTCAATAGAACCGAATGAGTTAACAAGAAATCGCTGCAAAAAACACGAAGCAAAATATGCCTGGAAAATTAGAAAGGACTGATACAAAGTATGAACGAAAGAGACAAATTATGTATTTGCGAGTTTTATTGAATTCAGTGAACAGACATGATCACATCTCTACATTTACTAATACAATGGAAACGCTTGACCTTACGTGTCGCTCGCGAGAAGTATTGAATATCGTATATTGAATGTCACACTACAAAATAACGCAACTTTTTGTTGAACAATCATTCAACACAGAAATTGTCAGCTACTTTTATTTAGTATACGTTTATTTTCCTGAAAATTAGCTAAGAACCCCTTGGGAAACGTCATCGCCTCTGCGTGCACTGCATGCCGTTTATTTTTTTAAACCGGGAAGGCCAGTTGTTGAAATAGTAATGACCACCGTGTCACGGAAAAAGATACACTTTTCTACACCAGAACTCTCTCATTACTATACCCTCCACCAGACTAAACTGCCTAAAAATCATACCCTTCACAGGAGCGGCCCATACTAATATAGCTCTTTTGAAAGTACCCCGGGTATTTTAATAATACGATGATTTACCATGATTTATTCTGCTTCTAAAGGGCTTGCTTCTAAGAAATTAGGACATCCGTATAAAGTCAGATTTCAATTGTTTATACAGATATAAATTTGTACTCTGATATGTGACAGATGGTTGGTGTCCGTACAGGTAACTTGTTATTTATCCCTTTACATGCAGGAATGGGTGAACGAATTTTTGACATGGAACGCTAGTGATTATGGTGACGTAGATCGCATCCATTTTGCTCCTGATGAAATTTGGGTCCCGGATATAGCTCTTTTTAACAAGTAAGTAAGAACACCACAGGTAGCCCAAGCTCCTAAAGGAACATATAGACCACAAATGACATTGCGTAATGGCGTTATTATAAGGGTTTGTATGGGAATTTACCGATCGTAAAAAATAATTCAAAATAGAGGAAAAATAGTGATTTAGTAAAACACTTTACAATAAAAATTTGCGATAATACATTACCTAAACGTGCCGTGTACCCGACATAATCCGGATTATGTCGGGTACACAGCCCGACACCTACACAAACGCATTGCTGAGCACAAATCATCGGCGATTGGAAAGCATTTCAAAGAATCTCATGGCGATGTTAACCTCCTAAAGGAAAACCAATTTCGTGTCCTGAAAAAATGCCGAGGAAAATTTGACTGTCTCATTTACGAGATGCTATTTATAAAGAAACTGCGACCAAATTTGAATACGCAGGCGGACTCTATACGTGCTAAACTCTTTGTTTGACATTGAACATTTTTCACTTCACAACTTTTATTAATTAATCTCTATTGTCTATTTTTTAGTATTTATACATTTAATCACATATTTTCTTTGCTTGATAATGACGTTAAGTCAACGTCGAAACGTCGTGGTCTTTTTAGAATTTTTTAAACGGAGTTTATAATGTTTTTAGGTAATGTATTATCGCAAATTTTTATTGTAAAGAGGAAAAATATCCAATAAAATTGACTTACCTATCCTCTTCTATGTAAATCTTGTGTCCAGCGAACCTAAAACCCACTAAAATGGCTTCAAATCGCCCCCAAACGGCATAGAAACACAAGATATGCATAGAAGAGGATAGGTAAGTCAATTTTATCAAATGTTTTCCCTTTATTTTGAATTATTTTTTACGATCGTTATATTCCCATACAAACCCTTATAATAACCCCAATACGCAATGTCATATGTGGTCTATATGTTGACGGCTCCTTTAAGAGCTTGGGCTACCTGTGAGAAAACGACATTCGGACTTTGGTGCTGCATGACGCGGAGGGAACTTGCTGAAGAGACATGAAAAAGCGAAAAAATCTCGTAATGTTGTATTAAAAACATTGAATGTTAAAAGTTGTTTTAGATTTTTGTATTGAAGAGTACAGCTAAGAAATATCGCTACAGCATGTCCCTGGAACATATCTTCGGTACATTTTTCATGTGTGTACATATTAAGCAAAATCAGACAAGAAACCGACTTAATGCGGTGAATTTATAGTGGGTTTTTTTAGTCTGTAGGCCCGCCGGTTTAAAAAAACTGAAAAAATCACGGATACTAGCATGTCAACAAACATTTTTTTACGAAGTTAAAAAATTTCTTCGAAGCGGTTTCAGAGCCATCTTAAATTCTTGAAAATTTGTATCTTTTTTTTTTTCATTTCCAGTGGCGACGACGAAATCAACTTAGCGGGAGGGCTAAGCAAGTTTGTGACCGACGTGGCAGTCACTAACAATGGGAGGTGTGTTTGGAGCGGACCAGCAACGTTTAAAGTTAATTGCAAAATGCAAATCAGTGACTGGCCATTTGACGAACAGAAATGCGAACTTGCATTTGGCTCGTTCACTTATGGAAAGAACCTATTGAAAATAAGGTTGTTCATGGACAGAAAAGGAAACTTTGCAAGTAAGGAATTTTCTATTGTCACTTTATTACTTAAAAATTAAGTATATATTCAGGGTATATCTTCTTATTTTCTGTAGATTCCGTCGCTGCTATTTTTCCTTTCGTTTGTAAAGAACTTTATACTCAAGTAGGTCACCTTTACCTGCAGCCATTCCTTCGTGATCAATACAATGCGTTGTAATCTACCCTCTTTTTTATGTTCTTTTTATCCCCTTATATGGTCCTTTACCATACCATGAAACAGTACAACGACATTCCAAGAATTGATTTAATCCACTCGTTGGGTGTTCCTGACCAGTGCAAATAATAGAAGATGCAGACAATTTTTAGAAGATGCAGCTACAAATGACACTAATCAGCTATGCAAATTTACCTTTCAGCTCGGTATGTGAAAAGCGGAGACTGGGACATAGAGAACATCACAACTGAAGTGTCAGAAACTGATCATGGCGACTGCTGCCCGTTTAACTTCAGCGAGATTGTTTACACTCTGCATATGAAACGCAAATCCCTGTACTACATGTTCTATCTCGCCATCCCCTCCGTGACACTGACGGTCGTCGTGCTCAGTAGCTTTCTAATCCACGTTGAAAGCGGAGAACGCGTTGGTTTCGTCACAACTATTCTTCTAGCCATGACAGTGTTTTTGCTTGTCATCCCGTCGTATCTTCCAGTCACATCGGACGGCCTACCAATCCTTGGCGTAAACCTACAAGTAACCATGATCATTATAGCTTTGGTCCTCTTTGCCAATATCTTCGTTCTGAGGGTTTACTTCAAGGAAGGAACGCCCCCAGCCTGGATTGAAAAGTTCTGCGACTTCTTAAGTACAAAGAAAAGTAAAAGAGTCAAACGGATTAATGTGTCACAGCCAGCTAACGGTGATCAATCAGCGGTTGCGAAATCCACTTCGGCAATTGGATTCGAGATGACAGAGTCAAATAGAGGAAGTCCAGCCTTGGTTGATGGAGTAGAGGAGCAGGAATTCACGTGGCGGATGGTGGCTAGAAAAATGGATCAAGTGTTTTTTGTAGTCTTCGCTATTGCTTCCATTATTGCTTATGCCGTCACATTTGCATGATTAAACAACCGTCTTCATGCTAAAATTATTTCAATATCGCCAACCGGTGTTTTTGGGGCCCAGCCAAAGAGGAGTTGCTGTCTTCTTAGAAATGAACAACTTTAATTGAAACATATCCTACATAACTCGTATACTTTTTGAAAATTTGCCTTTGCGAATTGCATTGCAAGCCTTGACTTGATGGTGTAGGTCAAGCATTCTTTCCCGACAAACTTCTGTCTAACTTCACCACTGTCGTATATCATTTGCTGTCAATCGATTGAAAGCGAACAAAATTAATTTATTTATTTATTAAACTCTTTTTTTTTCCTATAAGAATATTTTTTTCCGGTCCATGTTGAATATTCTTATTTTTCTGCCAAAGTTAGGCTGTATATAATGTTATGAATAATCTTCCGTTACTGCTGTATACCATACAAATGTATTGCATGACCATTCATTAATCAGGTTTTTTTTCCAGTACTTCCGTTACTGTTTTGGCTCTTCTACCTAATAAATTGAATGAAAACCATTTTTTTGTTTGGGATGTTAATAAAGTAAACAATTGCCGGCGGCTCGTGTTTTCTGATCATTTCTGGCCTTCTCTGTTTTTTTTTTTTTTTTTTGCCGTGTTTTGCTGTAATGAGTGATCTCAGCGAGGATAAACTTTAGCAACAGCAAAACGTTAAGGGCACCTAACGGGAAAATTTTGCTATAAGTGTCGGAACACCGCTTGTTATGGCCTACCAGGGACAAACGCTATATATATATATATATATTTTTTTTTTTATTATTATTATTGCAAAACACACACAGAACGTTCTTACAAGGTGACATGTTCACTACTAATTACTTACTACACAAGACTTTACTAATTACTTACTATACAAAGCCTTACTTATTACTTACTATACAAAGCTTACTCTACTTACAGTACAATACACTGCTTACACTACCTACATAACAATTAAATTGTTTACAACACACTACTTACAATACAATACTCAGTTTCTTAAATTTAATATTTATACTTCTAACAGCGCAATACAATTTATCTCTTTTCATACATTTACAAAAAAACTATCAACTACTTTTGGCTTATTAAAGATAAATTATAATGAAAATGGTAACTTATAAAAACTAAATCAAATTGCGCCATTTTTTTTCTTACCAACATTTGTTAAAAAAATTTTAAGCTGTTTCTGTCAGTCATTGAGAGGGGCTTGAAAGAGCGTTGAAGGAATTACCTGTTCAGAGGACCTTAGAGCCTAATATATTGAGTATATTCGGCTAGGGAGGGTGAAGATAAAGAGATTAGTTTTTATTCATTTATTTTATTTCTTCTTTAAAAGGCTTTCCAGCAAATCCCACTTTTTGTTGGTTGTATCATCTGTTCTTTGCTCAACGACATAAATCGATTTAAGATAAAGTAGAAAAATTTCTATTTTAGGAGGTCTTGTTTTATTTTTACAAATCCAAATAAAGTGTCTGGCCAGTAGAAAGCAGAAGTTAATTTGGCGATGATTTTTTGAGCAGTCCGGTATCAATCCTAAGGCTACAGAGATGTTCACTGTGTAATGTTCTGGAGATATTTTAGATAATTTTAGCAGTTCGGTTAAGGAGTTCCAAAAGGAGGTCACCCTGGAGCACGACCAGAAGAGATGCTTTAATTTTTCTGGTTCTTCTTTGCAAAAAGAGCAGTTTGGGTCATCTTGTACTCCAATTTTTGTTAAGAATTCATAAGTTGATATTCGATTATGTAAAAGTTTGAATTGGAATTCGACAAGTTTTGTGCTTTTGGTGCATTTAAAAGCTAATTGATAGGCATCGCTCCATTAAATGCATTTTGTTTCTTCTTTATTACAGTCTTCAAACCATTTCCGTTGAGATTGGGAAGAAAGCGTAGATTTTTTGGATATCAGTTTCTGATACACTGGTGGGCTTGTTCGTTGCCAGTTCGGCGGATAACCAGAACTGGATATATGATTTCCTGTGTTCTGATTGGCTCATTCACCGACCAAAACATTGTTCAGACCGCGAAAGGACTAAGCTCCAGTAGGACGCTGAGCAAATATGGCGTCGGTCCCCGAGTCTTCCATGAACGAATACAACAAGCTCGAATGGTATAAGTAGAATCCCGATTAACCCACGTTTTCTTGAACCTCGAGCTCCGCATAACTAAAACCAGTGGTTGTTTTCCTTTGATGTATGTTACTTGTGGATTTACGCTTCAATTTAACGCACGCTTTCTCGAATCAATTTTCGTTTCCTCTGAAGTTTGGTAACTCAAGATTCCACCGCACTGCGCTGTACTTTTCATTATAAAGGATTTTTTGCACAACAGGCGCGTAGCTGAGGTTTTTGGAAGGGTGTTCGTATTGACAGAAATATTTATTTGGGGGTTATTAAATACGAGCGCCGAAGGCGCGAGCCTCTATGGGGGTCTGGGGGCATGTCCCCCGAGAATCATTTGAAATGTAGAGGCCCGGAAATGCTATTTTCAGCATTGTGCATGTCAATATTTCAAACTCGATGGAGTTCAAAATAACAGGTATTTTTAGTCATAACAACAAAATTCCGGCATTTTGTTAACTTGATACATTCATACATACATACCTGCTTAGCACACTACATCTTAGGGTTAATGCTTAAGCCCCACCCCCTACCTCCCACGCAGTCCTTCTTAGGGGCGATCAACACGATCGCCCCTAAGAACAACTGCGTGGGAGGCTATCCACCCCCGGCTCTACCGTCAATGTACTAAAAGAAGCGTCAAAGCGTCAATATGCACTAAATATGGACGTATCACCTGGGTCCCCCGAAATTGAGAGCCAGTGAGGAGAGCCCATTCTCCTAACAAATTTTGTTTTCCATTCCCCCACTATTTGCTAAAAGCTGAAAATCAACAGTTTGTGTTTTCAGTCCTCTATTATTGACCTCCAAAGGGGGTTCGTTCGAACCCCTCGAACCCCCCCTCCTACGCGCCTGCACAAGATGTTGATTTCAAGGCTGACAGCCAAAGCATCGTAAACGAAAGAAAGATGCTTCGGCCTAAATATATGTCTAATGCAGCTGAATATAATTTTTCATCAGGCCATTATGACAGTTGAAGTATTGTAGTACACGTTTCAAATAGAGATCCACGTCGTGCGCCCGAAATGAGAGCCTGCTCGCATGCTAAATACAATTTAGCACAGATTTTTAGATGGGATCGTTCTGTGTCACATTCAATGTTTCAGTGATTGGAAAGATTTCCACAGGACCCTACATTAATTATGTATGCAACTATTTCATACTATCACTATACATGAACAGAATCATGAAAAGAACGAATCAGTCAGAAAATTGTATGCATAATTAATGTAGGGTCCTGTGCGAAAATCTGCCCAGTGATTAATAAAAAATTTAGTCTTCGAAAATGTTCCAGGTACATGTATGTTCAAAATTCTAAATTTGTTCAGATTCCTAAAAATATTCCTTGAGGTAAAAAATGTAATTCTTTGACTGCCACTAGTTCATCCGGCACAATTCAATTTTAACAAACCCATGTTAGGTATCTTTCTTTGCTGCTGCCTCAGACACTTCATTCACTTTCTGTTTATACTCAAAATTTTCTTGTTTGTATTTTGTGTGCAAGCAGGGTTGAAACGAAATTAAGTAACTTGATTATAGCATTCAAATCACTCATTCAAAAGTTATTTTATTATGTTTATTGACATATTAACTTCCTTTTCCTGTTACTGCTTTCTCCATACCTGCAAAAAAGATTAGCAATTGTATTAGTGCAATGAGAGCAGCTCACTCACTATATCCATCCTTTTACATAACTAGCTATCACTGGGAAGGGAAAATGATTCTGTCAGCATTTACATGCTGTTGAACTGTGGATTTTAGCTAGATCAAGATTCCCAAAAATATTCTATCATTTCTCGCTCTCCACAGCCACTAAAATTTTACAATATGATGCCAAGGTCTGAATTAAAAGGATGATAGCCCCATTGTGATTCACTTTTGTATGGTGCTTTACCATGTGAACATTCCCCCATTATTGGACAGCAAGAGATAGTCAAATTTGGTGGAAAAGTGTGGTAACATTTATACCATGGGTGATGATACAGAGAAAACAAGATTTGTCAAAATAGCACATGTACCAGGCCAGCCCAGATTCTCCCCATACCCCAATCATTCCACCTTAATTACCAGTTGGCTAGTTTCACTTTTTATCTTGTGTTTCATCCATAATAAAAAAATCTGTACTTGTCAGAATTCAAAGGATCCTACATGTAGGATCATAATCTAATATGGTTTTAAATTAAGGATAATATGGTGGATAGCTACAGTTAAAATAGGGGAGAACAGCAATCACAGGAGCTTTGGATATACATGTAAAATTATTATAATTATCAGAGGTGCTCTCAAATTAAAATTCTTATTTTCAATGCCAGAAATGTTAACATGAAAATTTAAAATTCAGTCAATCACCCTCATCTAAAAAGTCATACAAAAGCAATAAAGTAAAATACAAAAATACTATAAATAAAATCAAAGTTTAAATGATGTCAAATAAGTCAATGAGCCATGAGTGCATGATTCAAATAATAATAGAAGGTAAAGCCTTTGTTGAGCCTAGTGGCTCATCAAGGCCAGAGCTATCCTGATTTCTGTAGCATAAGTGTCTAGGCATATTTCTACTACCCCTGGACAAGATGCTAGCCCACCACAGGGCTACCCCTGACTGTAAATTCACTAGTGTCCATTTATACATATGGATGGGGGAGAGACTCTCCTTGCCCAAGAACACAACACAGTGCCCTGGCCGGGTTGGAAACCCGGACCGCTCAATCACTGCACCTCCCACAAATAATAAATTATATAAGAGATGTTAACTCAAAAACGGTGTATGACATTTGCAGAATGCAGAATGCAGACTGCAGAATGCAGACTAAGAGAATATATTGTGTTACCTTTACCATTATTGAAAACTAACCGTTAACAGGCTAACCGGAGTGTATAGTAGGTTAACCAGAGTGCGTAGTAGGCTAACTGGAGTGAACTGTTCACTCAGGTTAGCCTACTACACCTCCGGTTAGCCTAAATAGCTTTTCGGTTAGCCTGTTTACGGTTAGCTTTCAATAATGGTAAAGGTAACACAATAATCTATTAGTCTGCATTCTGCATTCTGCATTCTCATTCTGAAATTTCAGAAACCGGAATAAATGAGACAATTAAAGTGTTTCTCACACAAAGGTAGTTATAACCTATTGAACCACAATAATTTTGCCTGGATACAAATTTACCTTTGTGTGAAAAACACTTTAATTGTCTCATTTATTCAGACTCATTGGACTCATAAAACAGGGAACCACAGTTAATGCTACAGCCTGACCAGAATGACCAGACCCATGACAAAAAGACAAAATTGCAAACTGGATGCACAAAAAAACACCAGCTATAACTGGAGTTTCTTAATTTGTATGCAGAGCTGTTTTATTTGTGGCTGTGCTTTTATGTGATAAACAAGATGAATAAATTATTTGTATTGTTTTTAGCCAAGTATACTGATGGGGAATAAGAATAAATACAGCTTCAAATCGGGTCCACAGCATGGCATGTGTGATCGGTCAACGAAAAACACATCTGGCGAACTACATAATTGCATCTTCGAAAGCCGTGGAACAAGCGATGCAGTCATGGAACAACACGAAAATAACACCATGTAAAAGCAAATTTCATACAAATTTACGACATATTTTTTCCAAAGAGGACAAAAAATGCTACATACCTGATTTTTCCATTTATGTGTCGTCCTGTCGCGTCGAAAACAGAGCAAAAATAGCACAAAATGGTACGGTTTCGGCCTCGCAACTCGTGAAAGCTTCGCAAAACGCCATTTTCTTCTCCACGCAACAAATCTCTATTGTTCTATTGTATTGTGTGCAAAGCCTTGTGGGAAAAGGCCACTTTTTGGCCACAAAAAGAGCTCAGAAAAGAAAATGTATAGTGTGCCTAGCTTCGGCGGCCATATTGCCATTTCTGGTGACGTCACCAGATATCCAGTTCTGGTTATCCGCTGCACTGGTTGCGATTTTATTAACGTTTCCGAAAAGGTTTCGTATTCGGAGTCTGTCGTAATAAGGTTGTTTTTGTGTGCGTCCCAGAGCAGTTTAAGGGCCAATATGAATCCATAGTATCCGAGAGGACAAATTTTAAGACTGAATTTTGTCTGTACTTCAAAATAGGATAAGAAATTATTTGAGCCATCTTTCAAATGCTTCACCTTTGTGATACCTTTATGATAACATTCAGAGTAAAAGACAGGACAGTCATCAATTCTGATCACTGAATTGTGCCATAAGTTTTGGTTAAGGAACTGATTCTCAGATTTAATTTCATCTTCAAAATTAACTTCCGACCAGATTGTCACTACTTCTTTGATGAAAGTATCCTTAATTTGAAATTTCTTTATGTCTTCTATATAACGCCAAGACAAAATTGCAGATAAATTGAAATCGAAGTCGGCGGTAGATTTCTCCAAAAATCTGTCTTGGTCGATGTTTCAGCGTTCCTGATTTAAGAAAAGGCAGCCATTAAAAATGTATTAAAACAACTCTCGCCAGTCTTTTGAACCGAGAGGGCCAAGATTTGGCTTGGCCAACAGGGACAACTTTAAATGATTATGGCAGGCTTCGTCTGGGCGTTAACAAGTTGGGCCTGCTCAGGCTATTGTAGGATACAGTGTCAAAAGCGGATTTGAGTGTAAAATGTTTCGATGGTGGCGCTTATGGTCATTCTCAGCCAAGGGAACTGTCAACTGTTAAAAGAGTGATTGCAGTACGAGATCAGTCTATCTGCCAGATAACGCAAAAAACCTGCGTTAGGGCCGACAAGCATTGATCTCAGTGCTCGGGTAGAGTTGTTCCCCAGGCAAGTGTCCCAAAGAACTGGAATGCCTTTCTTTACGATACCGAGAACAAAGATGAGTTATTTCCGAAGAAGTGAATCATACAGAATGGTATGACTCGAACGAAATGTATGTCACAAAAGGTACTTTCGTTCCTTGAGCTTAATAAACTTAGGTACTTTTGAGCTAAATAAATATCTATTCTAATTTATTCAATTCTGTTCTATTAGTAGTTGCTATGGGTAGTGCCAATCCAATGTTGGTCTGCAATCATAAAGGGTTAGATACCAGAGTAATAATTCATTGGCTCCACGCTCTTAAAAATGAGCAGAGCAAAATTGAAATTCGAACAGTGGACACTAATATTCTTGGTTTACTGATTGGCCAATTCTTTGACGTGCGGGCGAACCATCCTTAACTTGACTTATGGTTGGCGTTCGGAGTTGGTTAGCATTTTCAGTACATCCACGTCATGGGGCAAACTTTCTACGGCTGACAGATCAGCCAAGACACTACAGACTTTTACAAACCGTATTCGCAAAAGGGATATAACTCGCTTAATGGACAACGGCTGTAAGGGATGTATCCTATGCTGCACATAGTGCCTCTCAAGTCAAGTCATTATTATTATTAAGATTTTAACATTTTTCTATATCATAGATTATAATAACATTTTTATATGACTTATATATATTTTTATTGTATTTATATTTAGTATTAGTGTAGCTTTTAGTTTTTAGCAGTGTTCCCTAATTATTTTAGTATCATTTTACAGGCTATAAGGTTTTGACACTTAAATAAAGTTCCTTATCTTATCTTATCAGTTATAACTGCGAGAAATTAGTCAAGGAGCAATCATAGATCCTTCCAGCTATTCGCGCCTATTGGGACTGCGATACAACTTCTTCTTCCGGTAGAAAGGGAAAGAAAACTGCACTCCAAGCGCGGCGATTCTGCCCTGAGGCTAGTGAAAAAATGTAAAAGCATTGTCTAAACCACGATTTGGCCAAATTTTGCTAAATGATGTACAAATATGTGGCATATTTCTCAAAACAGCGACGAAAACCACGCTTTTTGTCCGTGAATAATTTTAAACCCCCAGGCGTTCCACGTGTCTTTTGGCGATGGGCCTGGATAATAGTGCCTGGTTACTAAGCTATGAACGCTTTCACGAACACAGCGCAAAATCAGGTGCAAAATTTGATGTAAAAACAGTGATGAACGAAGAAATACCAGTCAACGAATGGCAGAAAAAGATCAAAAATGTTAAAGTTGGCAGAAATGATTTTATTCTATAAAGTTCTAAAATTCTGGGTAAGACTGAAGTGTTTTCCGTTTATGTGTTTATAGTACATCCTGCACATCGATTGGAAAGGCTAAAGGAATCAAATTTAGCTTTATTGATTGGTGAAATTTCCTCATAATCCAGCATTTTTTCACAATCAACTGGGCATTTTTCCGCCAGGTTTTATTTTTTTTCTCAAAATCATTCCTGAAATTTGGGGGTGCGGCTTATCTACGAGTGCGGCTTATACACGAATTTTTACGGTATTTCTGTGATGACGTAATTGTCCTTTCTCGTGTTCCATGTTCTTGGAGCATTGGATTTCCTAAAAGCTCCTGCTGAAAGGACTGCGTGGTGCCAAATATGGTGCTTTTGTCTGGTCTGTTACGATGATCTCGTTAATCCGCCTGACTATATAGAAAAAAAGAGTGTAGCCACATTTTTGGGCGAGCGAAATTGAAGCGAGGGCAAAACCAAAGTACATATGGAAAACTCTTCATTGGTACGGAAACGCTTGCTCGACAAGTAATCGCTACAATACGTTTGTTAAACTTTAGAATGCACAGTAATATCATAAAATCATATAACCACTGAAACAATAAAATTACGACAACCAGTCATGAAATATTCCAACTAATTAACGTGTTTTGCATTAAAAGAGTTGCTTGGTGACAATGTTGGCTCGCCCTGCGAAGCGGAACATGCGTGATTCATTGTTTTGATAACATCACTTTAAAGCAGTCTCTACGGGCGGCAATTGAGCATTGAATAACATCGATTTCTGAGATAATAGTTAATGCAACAAGCGGCATTATTTAAGTTAGAATCCTTGGGCAAACTCCGCTATCATCTCTACGAGAAGCCTGGTAATTCAAGCAAGAAAGGAAACGTTTCAAGGTACTTTGACAGGTTTCGTGATGAATTCGATCGCAGCAGTACTAATATGGGTCAAAATACTCTCTTTGTTTGAAGGTTAGTGTGTTAAACCGTCCACATAGCGTCTCTCTCATAGAGGCATTTATATTTCATTTACCGGAATATGGGATAAGGTTATTATTATTATTATTATTATTATTATTATTATACGTAAACGTAATGCTTGTTAATTTAGCCAAGATTCACTAACTGTTAGTCTTAATTTATTCAGTTGCAAATTGTTTTCACGAACGTCATTCTTTCCCACATACAATGACTTTGTAATTAGTAGTTCGGCAAATAACTGTTATATTTTGATTTCAAGCTTATGTTTCTTACAACCCCCCTCGGGTCTAAGTCGCCTTTCATTTTTATCGATAAGGTTTAATTTGTGACCGTCTTCTTCTTACTAAAAAAGTATGTCTCGCAGGACTCTTGCTCTCGATGATATTTTCTGTATTAGTATGCAAAAACCATGACGAATAACGCCAACTACATGTATAATGCGAAATATTCAAGGAAATTTTATTTGATGTTTTTTAATTGATTTAGAAAATCTTTTTTGACCTTATTACAAAGTATAAAGTTATAGCTTTGATTCTTAGGTTTGCGGCCATTGTATTTAGAAGATTGATATCGTGAATTGTTACAATTTATAGATTAACCCAGCTGTCAACGGTACCTTTTATTGTCATAAATTATCATTGACTAGGTTGGCTTCAAAAACGATAAAATTCGATCGTTTGGTTATCGAACTGAATCGAACCTCGATCGTTCAAATGAGGTCGACAGGGCAATGCGCCAATGCCCATACATGTGTTTTACAGTTCTCAATTTAAGTTTAACTTGATAACAACGGTCTTGAATCAGTTTTGGATCACGTGTTAACACAGTTAAATTCCAACAACTCGAACATCCAAGGGAAAACGAAAAAGGTTCGAGTTATTAGGGGTTCGAGTTATCAAGATTGAACTTTATAGTCAGTCCAACTTATTATTATTAGACTGAGTGTTAAATAGGTCAAATGATTCACGCTTCCTAACTTTCTGGATCAGTCTAGTCGTCAATAACCGTCTTTCGTCCCTTTCCAGGCTTAATTTGTGCATTTGTTGGCGGTTTCCAAGATTTTGTTACGTAATAGACAAAGATAGTTACCACTGAAAAAGATTAACATCGGTAACATTGAATTACAGTAGAACCCCGATAACTCGAACTCTGAAGGGGAACTGGGGGAACGATAAACAGTTCAAGTTAGCGGGGGTTCGAGTTATCGGGGTCGATTAAATATTCAATTTGCCGGCCAAGTTAATAATTGATAGTTTACTGATTGCTCAGCACTTCAGTATACAGTACAGTGCAAATTAAACTTATCTCGTCAGAAACTCTAACACGATCACACATTCTTATGATGGGTAGAAAATGACTGTCAAATACGTGATCTGTCCGTTGGTCTTAAAAAAGTCAAATTGCTGTAGTGTTAGTTTTAGTGTTTTAAAAATCCGATTTCACGAAAAAAAACGAGGGAAGTTTCAACGGGCACCGGGCGTGTTGCAAGAACCGGAATTCCAGTCATCGGGGTAAATTTGACCCAAATTTTGATCAAGGGAAACGAAGTTTAGTTCGAGTTAGAGGGGGTGCTCGAGTTATCCCAGTTCGAGTTACCGGGGTTCTACTTTAATTCAATCGATCGGCTAAAACTACGTGAGAATTTTGATCTCGCAAAGTTTTAGCTAAGCTTCCCCCCGAGCTGAAAAAATTGGTTGTCACGTGATTGTCTATCTGTCCGCACGCCAAATGACTTCAAGTGCGCGGCTGAGCCATGCCTTAAAAAAAAAGAAACAGGCTAAAGTAGAGTAGAGTCGTGAAGCAGGAAATATACAAGTGATAAAGGGAATGCCACGCACCATTTCTTGTTTGCATTCGACAGTTGAGATCTTAAGTATTGCTGTTATTTACACTGAAGTCGGCACTGCACTCAAATATTATCAATTCACGAAGAGACAATTAGCATTCTGCATTGTGCTATGAGATCGCTCCCTAAAGCTACTTGTCTTCCACGAACATTGATACAACTCCTGAATCATTTCTCTTTCGTTCTCGTTCGTTCGTTCGTTCGTTCGTTCTTCGTTCGTTCTCTCTCTTCGTTCTCGTTCGTTCGTTTGTTCGTTAGTTCGTTCGTTGGTTTATTCATTCTAGAGATAGTCACACACCCACTAACTCTGTCCATCCATCGATCTCACTGTAGCTTCTGTAACTTTGTGCTGATGTGATTGTCTCCAAGCCAGCCTTGCCTGCTATCCCTTTTGGTAATGACTCTTTATAATTACTGACCTCTCCCTTGTCTTGTTAGGTTGTTCAGGTTCGACAGCCACTTCTTGGGAACACCATATCCGGGCAGATCTCCTTGACAATTACGACAGAAAGGTCCGGCCAGTTCGTAAGGGCAAAAGGGCAGCGGAGGTGTTATTCGCGTTGAGAGTCAGTAGGCTTGTCAAAGTGGTACGAGAATCCCACTTTCTAATACGTTTTTTTCTTTTTCCTCTTGCTGTCTCAATCTTTTGCTTCTTTCCTTGGTCTATCAGTAGTTTTCCTCAAACGAATTTGAAGTCATGAAGCACCTTACTATATATTGTTTTGATAACACCCGTTTCTATAGTCCATATCGGAAGTTTCCACAAAGGAAATGGTAAAAATAATGATGAAGAACTTGATAAATCGACTCGAATTCTCTTCTCTTGGCTCGGGCCGAAATCGAGTTTCTCGTAAGTCGAACGTAACGTAAAAGTATGATATTTGTTTTAATTGAGTTCAACAAATTTTATTTGGGCTTTTTTCGTATGCAGAAGTAAATACGTAAGAAACGAGCGGAAATCGTGTTCGGGTCAAATTTTATGAGTTGAGCTCATTGTATAATAAAACAAACACTATGTAAATTCAAATTGAAGCCTCGGACAGAAAATATTTAGAGCCGGCCTTTGGACAGATGTGAACCCTTAACGGTTGTGCCATGGTGTAGGCCTTGTTTCGGATCATTTGCATTTCAGCGCCAAAAACTAAAAAAATGCGACATCACAAAATTCTAGAAATAGACGAAAATAAATCATTGGGAGCAACCTAAACTGTAATCCAGTTCCACACAAGAGAAATTCGAGATTTGGACCAAGCTGTACCCTATCTGATTTTGCGTCATGGTTTGTTTGATCGTGTTAATGGTGTATACGTTGAAGTTACGCCGTTGAAGCCTCAAATGATTAAATAATGTTTGCTTTTATTTTCTATAAGGACAATCAAGAACAAATAATAGTATTGGACACGTGGGTTGTACAGGTTAGCACACATTTACTTTTTTTGTCACTTTGATTTTCTCTAGTGCTTTTTCGATATTTTGATATTGTAGGTTTGACAATTAGTTGTATTTTATTTTGAAGTATTCTTCCACAACTTGAAGATTCTGGGAAATTGGGCGGGTGTGGAATCTTATTCGTAAGTAACGGGGATGCTGTTCGGAACATTTGAATTAGGTACACCAAAACAAACTCTAAAGTTGGCCAACCTGGGTGTGACTAAGGCTTTTTTGACAGCTAAAAGGTACCATTTTTCATGCCTGATTGGCATAGACCGCGAACACAGTATGATGGCGCTATTTATTTTTTCACGTGCACGCTCAACGACACCGTAACAGCTAAAAACATTAGTGTCCTGCCCTGGACACCCCTAGCGAGACCAACCCCATGTAGGCGAGTTTACAAGCATCCCATGTTCTTCATATGGGAGCAAACACTTTCCCGATTATTTGGGAAAGAATTAAAAAAAAAATGGATTTGTCTAGCTTCTCTCTGGAAATACAGATAAGCTATTTGTAAACACTGTCAATACGGTTAGTAGTTTGCATTGATCCCCTTTTCACAGAATTCTTCGCTTTCAGATGCGTTCTCGCCACATTATTCTTCAGGCTAAAGAAGAATTGCTTCGGCGTGCGATATTTGTGAAGGCTTTTGTATGCTGGAATAATTCTGGCTTGGATACCCTCGACGAAAAATATTACGTACTGATATGTTATGTTTTGCGCGAATAGTATTTACGGATTCTTCGCTTTTTTGGGAGTATCTGAAGTGAAGTATCTGAGTGATCTTACATTAAAAGACCAATCTAGGATTCTCCCAAAGAAACACACCCTGAGATTTAGGAAATCCGTACTGACACAGTCAAGTTTTTAATTGTCTATAGCTATAGAGATATAAATTGGTACTTCTTATGGGGAAGAGCTTATCGGGGTCTTATGTCTTAATCTTATCCCTTTACTTGCAGGAATGGCAGAACGAATTTCTGACTTGGAATGCAAGTGATTATGGTGACTTAGAGCGCGTCCATTTTGCACCTGAGGAAATTTGGGTCCCGGATATAGCTCTCTTTAACAAGTAAGAACATACCATTCGGACACTCTATGGGACATGTTGAAGGGACATGCCGCTGCGACGTGAAGAAGCGAAAAAAAAAAAAAACGTACGCAGAAATTAAGTTGCTTCACATTGTTTATAGGCCCCCACGATCCAGTCACATAGTACAAAATCAGCCGTGTTGGGACGCAAGTTACGCAGTGGGACATTTAAAACAAAGGAAGGTAAAAGTTGACAGCTGGTGCAAGTCATTTTTGTTTTGAATATCCCACTGCGTGTTTTGCCGTTCACCATGGCTGATTTTGTATCATTAGAGGACAACTTAGAATATACCGGGACGGGCAGTCAGACCCATTGTGCTCTTCAACCTTTTGTTTGGCCACGTTCTCAGCAACTGTTACCCAAAGCAATCTGTTTTTTGTTTTTCAAATGGAAACTCATTGTAGTTAATCGCCTCGTTACTATGGGGGCCTGTGTCACTGTTACTGATTTCCCTGCGAGATGTCCCCGCTACATTTTTCATGTGGGTGCAATGTGATTTTGTCGATGCTACAATTCCCTGTAACAGGTCCTTGTCGTTTTTGCTACTGACATTTGTTAACATTTAAATGCAGCCCTCAATAGTCCAGTCCCTTAACTCTCTCTTCCGCGCGCCCTTAATAGGGGCCGAACCAAGGCGCGCGAAGAGCATCCTCTTCCCCAGGGCCATGCGTATTTTTTTTTAAATGACATGACCTAGTGGCCCTGGTAACGGTAAAAAATATGATTTTTTTGATTGGCTGATAAAAACTGCATGCGTTTTTAGGTAAAAAACGAAACGCTTTTACGCAATTTTGGTTATACTTCCGGTCATCGAAACAATTGAAGATGTAGGGGCAAGTTTGAAAATGTTACTGGAAAAAGACCTAATAACACTGGGAGTTTGTTGGAATAACGTATTCACGAAGCAGACCTTAATAATAATAATAATAATAATAATAATAATAATAATAATAATAATAATAATAATAAAAAAAAAAAAAAAAAAAAAAAAAAAAAAAAAAAAAAAAAAAAAAAAAAAAAAAAAAAAAAAAAAAAAAAAAAAAAAAAAAAAAAAAAAAAAAAAAAAAAAAAAAAAATTTTATTTAAATAATAATAATAATAATAATAATAATAATAAAATAATAATAATAACAACTTTATTAACGTGTCAAATCTGTAGTAGCTGGGGGAAAAGTCCCCTCTAACGAATGACAAGTACATCTCTTGTAAGGTGTAACTCGGTTGTACTTTTTATTGTATTAGAAATATTGCAAACATTTGCACTATCAACTTAGCTTATACAAGATATACACACTAAATGGAGTTCATGAATACATGAAGACTTTGAATTTCAATGTGATATTTCTTACCGCTGCTCAATAGAATGATACCTCGTCGATCAGCGGCTTTTTTAGTTCTGAATTTTCTACAACACCTCCACATGCTAGCCATAAATAAATTTCACAGTACCATCAACCGTCGGAATGTTATCAGCTGATGATATCCTCGACTCCATGTTTAAACACTATAACTTCAATTCCTCTGGATTCTAACTTTTCTTTCTGCCGTCAGATAATATTGCGTGTAGAGACGACACAACAAGAACACATCTGTCAGCCATGCAATTCCATGAATTCCAAACGAATCGAATTGTGTAAGTTAAAATATCAACGACTTGAATTGCCAAAACCAGCGGGCAAAACACAATAAACAGTCGTTCTACTTAAGGAATACAGCAGGCAGGGCGGCTTCCTGTTCCATTCCTTGTTTCTTGATGTCCTCCTTGTAGCAAGGATTGCTGTACAGCTTTTTCGAACGCCAAACTCAAATCTCGTATCTTCTTTCAAAATTCGCTTTCTTCTCTTCTCAGTCAGCCCCAGCCTTCCCCTTTCTTTTGCTGAGCAGACGCAGACGAACATTTATGCAGTGGGAATGCGCTACCGGATGTCGTGGATTTTACGACATCCGGTAGTCAGAGTTACGAGAGCCCTCCGTTTCGCCGACCACGTGACCAAAAAAACCGAAGGCTCTGGAAACGACAATGCGCGAAGAGAGAGTCCAGGATAACTTGCATGCGCATGCGTCAGTTTCCCCCCCAAAAAAAATCTGGGGAAAATCATATTTGGAAGCACTTTTGAAAACGGGTGCGCACAGATGACGCTTTCAACTACGCTACCGTGTACTAAAGCAGGATTACCGGAATAACTTTAAAAGCCTAGCTTTGCAGTCAGTGTCTACTAAAAGCCAACGGCCAAAAAACAAATCGCTATCCGTCAACTATTCCTAGTATTTTTTTTATCTGTTTGTTGAATTGGTTTTCGATGCAATTGAGCAAAGGGTTTCTTTTGCATTTATTCGCGGGCTTGGTTGCGTAGTTGAATAGCCGATTCCCTCTATAGCGCGCGCCTGCAGGGAATCACGGTAGTTGTATTCATCAAACCATGCGCGAGACTCAGCAATGTGTATCGTTGTTGAGTCCCGCGCATGGTTTGATGAATACAACTACCGTGATTCCCTGCAGGCGTGCGCTATAGAGGGAATCGGGCATTGGTCATTTGAGCGAGCATTTTTAACCTAGCGCGCGCGTCTCAAGGAAGTGACGCCACGCTCCTCGTTTCTAATTGGTTCGTTCTGAGCATGAACTCTCTCTTCGCACGCTGGGTTCAACCCCTATAAAGGGGGCGCGGAAGAGAGAGTTCAGGGACTGGACTAAGCCCTCAACTGATTGACCGAATAACTATCAGTTTTTTTTTTTCTGAGAAGTAGATTGACTAAATAGAAAATCCCCCAAAGCTCCAAAGCCACAGTACCCTTATCTTGCGCTTACAAGTAACAGATACGTAAACGAATAACATGATAAGTTTAACAATTTTTTATTCATTCCAGCGGTGACGATGAAATCAACTTAGCGGGAGGACCAAGCAAGTTTGTGACCGACGTGGCAGTCAATCATAAAGGGAATTGTGTTTGGAGCGGACCAGCAACGTTTAAAGTTAACTGCAGAATGGAAATCAAGGACTGGCCATTTGACGAACAGAAATGTGAACTCGCATTTGGTTCGTACACTTATGGAAAGAACCTATTGAAGATAAAGTTGTTCAGGGACAGAAAAGGCAACTTTGCAAGTACGAAACTGTCCATTGTATCGTTTATGTATTAGAAAAACTAGTACATATTTTGGGTATATCTTCTTAGATCCGGTTCAGACACCGAACTTTTCATGAGCCTAACTTAATTCGAATTTGAACCGACCCAACTTACCTTAAGTACGCCTGTTGATTCAGACGTCAAACATAATTAGCCGTTTTGCAGCCGTTCCTAATACGTCTGATAGTAAACGCTTTCCACGACACATGTTTTTTGAGTTCAACTGCTTGCAAGCTGCATTATAATAGTTTTATATTCATTAGGATCGGCACATGAAAAGTTCGGCGTCTGAACCAAAGCGGTTCCAAACGCGAAATTCTCGGCCAGGACAGGCGGGAAGAACGGCTGAGCCGTTCCAAATTGAAATAGCCGTTGTTAATTGACTCAGACGCCGAACGTTTCATGTAATTAATTCAAGGTATTAGGTTCGGCTCAAAAAAAGTTCGGCCTCTGAACCTGGCCTTATACGTAAACTCCGTCGCTGTAATTTTTTCCCTTCGTTTGTAAATAACACTGAAGTAGGTGATCGTGACCAGACTACTGAATTCCTCCGCGATAAATACAATGGGTTGTAATCTACCCTGTTTTCTGCGTTCACACGCAAAATAAGAATGTAGTACACATTGACTTGTAGTTTGTTTGGAACAAAAAAATTCAAAATATTTGCAGACCCACAACTCAAAAAATTACGTCATCCTGCTAATACTAGCTTTAAATTTGATTCACGCAACCACGCGCGTTTGTATAACTCGTATGACAGCTTTCCAAGCGAAAGCAGTCACACGAGTCATACAAACGCGCGTTTTTTGAACAAAATAGCAACTAAGACCATTCAATTTATTTGTATCATTATATTAATGAATGAAAGCCCTTACGCATAAATTTATCAAGGCATGTAAATCAACACATGTCGTAATGGTGGTAATTCTGTCCTATTAAAACAGCCATCTGTGACTCACGCAAACCTCTGACTTTAGCCAATTTCATCTTCTTCAAGCTTCTTGTTTCCACTGTTTCTAACAACGGTTCAAGCTTCCTTTAAGTCGCTCCTTTCAACAAGTCGTTACCATCGGACGGCCTTTACTTTCGGGATTTGCCAAAACCGTATACTTTGGTCGCTACTCCTGGAGGATGGTTACTTTTTTTGGAGAAGGTGGCTACTTTCAGAAGAGTTTCATTACTTTTTGGAAGAGTTGGTTACTTTTCGGAACGGGTGGTCACTTTCCGGAGGGAGTGGTTACTTTCCGGAGGAGGTGATCACTTTTCGGAGGGAAGGGGTTACTTTCCGGAGGTGGTGTTAATTTCCGTAGGGGGTGGTTACTTTCCAGGGTGTGTGGTTACTTTCTTGAAAAGGTCGTTACTTTCCGAACTTTACGGTACCTGTAACGGGGCGAGTAACTTAAAGCCTCCTCAGGTTGCAGCTTCTGGGTCAAAACCAGTCAGCGAGCAGTGTGTGTGTTTGTGTTTGTTGGGAGGGGGGGAGGGGGTGTCAATAAATGCACGTCACAGGCACTTACCAGCTTTGCATATTTACCTTTCAGATCGGTATGTGAAAAGTGGAGACTGGGACATAGAGAACATCACAGCTGCAATATCAGAAACTGATCATGGCGACTGCTGCCCGTTTAACTTCAGCGAGATTGTTTACACTTTGCACATGAAACGCAAATCACTGTACTACGTGTTTTATCTCGCCATCCCATCCCTTACACTGACGGTCGTTGTGCTCAGTAGCTTTCTAATCCACGTTGAAAGCGGGGAACGCGTTGGTTTCGTCACAACTATTCTTCTGGCCATGACAGTGTTTTTGCTTGTCATCCCGTCCTATCTTCCAGTCACGTCAGATGGCCTTCCAATCCTCGGCGTAATCCTACAAGTTACCATGATCATTATAGCTTTAGTCCTCTTTGCCAATATTTTCGTTCTGAGGGTTTACTTCAAGGAAGGAACGCCCCCAGCCTGGATTGAAAAGTTCTGCGACTTCTTAAGTACAAAGAAAAGTAAAAACGTCAAACGGATTCATGCATCACAACCAGCTTTCAGTGCTCGCTCAGCGGTTGTAAAATCCACTGCGACAATGTTTGGGATCGAGATGACAGAGTCAAGTAGAGGAATCCCAGCCTTGGTTGATAGAGTAGAGGAGCAGGAATTCACGTGGCATAGTGTGGCCAGGAAAATGGATCAAGTGTTTTTTGTCGTCTTTGTCATTGCTTCCATTATTGCTTATGTCGTAACATTCATATGATTGAGCTTTTGGCTGCTGTATATTTACAAACAATCACTCGTTATAAAAACTGAGCATTTAATCTTACATTGTTACAACATGGAGGTTCATTTTTGAACAACACATCATAATAAAGGGAGTTTCGTTTCATTTTCCACAAACACTACAATACCAAATAATTTTAAGCCAGTCGATGACTGGAAATGGAAATCATGGACAGAAAAACAATAGAATTTGACTGAAATTTTGACAATTTGGGAAAACAATAGGCTTGGAAATGGGCTTTGGGCAAAATTTTGGGCTGAGAAAATGGGATTCCTCCCCCAACCCCCTCCTCCTTCTTCAGGACCCTCTCTCAACGCAAAGTTTACCTTATCGAGCCCGTTCGTAGAGTAAGCCATGTAATTAGAAATTATTGGATGAGGCTTAGTATGATATGAAGAATTATGCAGATCGGGGAGGGTGTTATCCGCCGGAGCCGGAGGCTTCGAGATCTGCATAATTCTTCGTATCCTACGAAATTCGAATTTAATAATTGCTTTATTATTCATTTAAAATATTTTCAGAGCTCTAAAAAAACACAAAATGCATATAAATGGGTTCTCACTGCGGTGTTGAATGTTTGCCAAACCTTGGCCCAAATTCCTCCGTTGTTGATGTATTTTAGATTGTTTTTCTCTCCTGAAGATAAGCTATAAAAATCAAGTGACTTCCCTCCGAAGCTCTTTTTGTGCTCTCGCTATCTTTATCATTTAGTGATTTGGAAATTGTTTCGTCGTTATTTTCAAACCTAGCGACCATTTTCGCGCTTTCTAGCTCTGCACTATCAAAGCTACCGTTACGTAGCCGTCCAACAGGCTTTCCGGAGCACTCCGTCTGAGGATAATGTTACGTGACGTCAATCGTCCAATAATGTTTTCTGTTAATGTCCAATAATTATTACGTTAATTGTCCATGAAATAGAAACGTCTTCCAAATTTGATCGGTGCTACAATCTTAGACAAAACTGTTGAACTCACTCCGCAAACCTCAAGAAACAACATTGAGTAGGGGGAGAGGGGGATAAAATATTTTTAGTCGCTTGCAGGTCAGGACATTTGTTAAAAAATGCGTTTGTTTCAACAAGTTTTGTCCAAGATTATTGTCGGTAAGCTGGAATGAATGAATTAAATATAAAGAGACATCTCCAGCGAGCGCTGCACTGAAATAAATTTCCGTTAGAGGAAACAACCGTCTACACGCCAACCGGTGTTTTACTTGCCCTACCAAAATGGAGTTACTGTCATCTTAGAATTGAACAACTTTGTTTAAAACATATCTTACACTAACTCGCATTCTTTGTGAAATTTGTCTTTGCGAATTGCAAGCCTTGACTTGATGGAATAGATCAAGCATCTTTTGCCGACAAACTTCTGTAAAACTTTATCATTATCGTATATCTTTTGCTGTCGATCAATTGACAACGAATAGAGTTTATTTATTTATTTTATTTATTAATTACACCTTTTTTCTATAAGAATATATTTTTTCCGGCCCAGGCTGAATATTCTTTTTTTCTGCCAATGTTTGGCTGAAAATATTGGGTCGATTATTTAAACGAAGCCTAAGTTAGACGTGGTTTAAGGCTAAATCGAGGTTTAGACGACGACTCCATAAACTATGGCTAACCGGAGTCTAAATTGCATTATTTGAACGCCGATGAGCCTGAGTTCATGAAGACTACGTTTAGACGACGACTAACAAGTGAAATTATTGTTTTGACGTCATGCATGCGTGATACTCCCAAAGGAACACTATTGTCTTGCTGTTGTTTTCTTTTAATAAAAGTTCTGCATACATAATGTAGTATAGAGCTGTGTGGAAATATTTTCAAGAAATTGTACTAATGTTTTTTAAAGGAAATGAAACAAATGGAATCAAATATCTATTTAAACCAGCTCGGAGGTTCAGGAAGCGCATACAAAATACAAATCAAGAAACAAGTTGACTGCAACGGGCTAGAATCAGTGAAAATAAACAGTTGAACGACGTTTAAACCTACTCAGGAGCAGGTCTAACTTGCCATTGTTTGTTAGTCAACGGTTAAACTTCATCTAGACGCGGGTTATGATAAACGTTGTTTAAATAATTGAATTCGCAGACTAAATCCCGATTTAGACGATGACTTTCTTAGCCGCGGTCTAAACTTCGTTTAAATAACCGGCCCAATGAATATCCTTAGATTATAGCCGTTAATGCTGTATACCATACAAATGTAATACATGACCATTCATCGAACTGTCGTTAGCATTGAAAATTTGGCTAGTGCAGGTTTTTATCGTTTTATTGGCTAGTTTTGTCGTTTAGACTTTGAAACGGTTTAGTTTTAAATATATAATTGCATTGTTTTTACAAATTTTCAACGCACAAAATTATATTTTAAAAATCAAAGCCTCGGGTTTATCCTTAAAATAGTCTTAAAATTGTGCAAATTTCAGTCTCAATATTCTTACAAAATAAACTCTTATCGGAAAAAAGAGTATAGCGAATTGCCACACTTTGGACGAGAGAAATTGAGGCGAGAGCAAAATGAAAATACATATTAAAACATCATTCATCGACAAGTTGCTTGACAAGTTATCGCCACCGTACGTATGTTTATTAAACTTCAGAGTGTAGCTGCCATAAGGCGAAATAAATTCTCGCGACCAGTAAACCACACAATAGTAAACTCTCACACGGTAAACAGTATATTTAGATTGAAGTTCAGTGTCTTTAGCGAGGTCTTTAGCGAGGTCTTTAGCGAGGTTTAAACTGAAAAGCAAAATAAAGAAACTTATAAAGCACAAATTACAAGGTAGCGAAAACGAACTATAAACAAACTTACATTTTTTTGGCGCTGTGGCCGCGAAAGTGGTTATCTGTATAAAACAGGCGAAAACTGCAGAAAACTGCGCTACAGCTCGTACAACACTATGACGGAAAACTAACTAAACGACGCCGTGAATTTAAATATAAAAGTAAAAACAAAAGCTAATGATGTAATAGAATTCCTAAGGGATCTGAAAGGGCGCGAAATATGTAAGATCCAACATCCCGGCCTCTAAGTGCGAGATAATACGAGTCACTTAAATATACGCTTGGATCTTAACACCATCTGATAACGATGCAAAAATAGTCACGCAATGCAAATGCGCATAAAGGACTGAGTAAATGTTTATTAAATGTCTCTTAATTTTTAGTGTTCATGTCCTCTTGGTTTGAACATTCTCCTTCAACAAGAAGGCAGAGCTTGTCAACAGGCCTTTCGTAAACAGCTGACTTGGTGCGGACTTTGACTCGGCGAACCAAACCTCTTTTATCTGGGAAGGTTTCGACGACTCTTCCTAGCGGCCAGGAATTGCGATGCGATGCTTCCGTTGCAACCAAAACAACATCACCAACAGCCAAATTCCTTTTAGGGTGCACCCACTTCTGTCTAAGTTGTAGAAGGGGAAGATATTCCTTGCTCCATCTTCTCCAAAAAATATCAGCCAAATACTGGACTTGTTTCCACCGACGGCGCGAAAGCAAATCTTCTTTCTTGAATAAACCAGGAGGTAAAGGGATTTCTGATTTGAGCAGCAAGAGGTGGTTGGGCGTCAAAGGCTCCAAGTCACTTGGATCACTGGACACTGTTTTCGACTTCGCACATTAAAGTGGCTAAACTTTCATCATCAGTGATCTGCTCTCGTAGCAAGGCTCGAAGGATCTTCCGAATGGTTCGAATGCATCTCTCCCAAATGCCCCCAAAGTGAGATCCATACGGTGGGCTAAAGGACCACTTGATGCTCTCCTGCAACAGAGAATTGTGGATCTTTTCCTGATTCCATTCTGAGATAGCCTCACGCAGCTCTCGCTCACCACTGGTGAAGTTTGACCCGTTGTCTGAATAAATTTCCTTCACTTGGCCTCTCTTGGTAATGAATCGCCGCAGGGCTAGCAGGAACGAGTCGGTGTTTAGGCTGTGCGCTATCTCGATATGTACAGCTCGAATTGCTAGACATGTAAAGATTACGCCATATCTCTTTACGAGGCAACGCCCACGACGGACTTGGAAGGGCCCAAAATAGTCTACGCCGACTGATGTGAAGGGTGGCTTGTCAGGCAAAACGCGGCATTCTGGTAAGTCGGCCATTTTCTGCTGGCATAGAGGTGCTTGACGACGACGGCAGCTCACGCACTCAGCTAGAACACTTTTCACAGTTGAACTTCCTTGAGTGATCCAAAACCTCTCTCTAGCCAAGGCCAGGACGTGTTCTCTGCCGGAATGTCCGCAAATCCTGTGATAGTGGTCGATTATCAATCTGGTAGTGTGATCTTCTTTCGGGAGAATAATCTGATTATTTGACTCTGAGGGTAGAGAAGCTCTACGCAAACGGCCTCCAACGCATAAGAGCCCATCAACAACGATCGGATCGAGCTTGTACAGGCGGCTTTTCTTCTTGACTGGTTTCTTGGGATGATTAACCTCCTCGGGGAAGGCTCTTCTCTGAACATGCCTTAGAATTTCTCTCTCCGCTCTCTCCATCTCTTCAACGGTGATGTATTTGGGAACATCGTGATTCAACTTGTTGTGTTTACTCCTATTTAGAAGGTTTTCTCTGTAACGCATGAGCCAGGCGACAGCCTTCTTAAGGTGGTTCCAAGAAGAACATTTCTGGAAATAATCCGAGAGAGAGCTGCTCAGCTTCTTTAAAGAAGAAGTGCACACTTTAATTTCCGTTTTCACCTCCGGATCTTCGTCGGGGATGACGCTTAACGCCTCTGACTGCATTGGCCACATGTACTCAGGTTTCCAAAGAAATTCCGGCCCCGTCAACCATCGCTCTCGACGAAGGAAGACGTCGGCTGTCAAACCGCGGGAAACGTCGTCCGTAGGGTTCTTTTCACCACTGACATGCTTCCATTGATGAGGCTCAGAGCCATCGCGAATAACAGCGACCCGATTGGCCACGAAGGTGTGATACCGTCTCGTCTCGTTCTTGACATAGCGCAATACTGCGGTGCTATCTGTCCAGAAAACGGACTGGGCGTCGATTGGAATCTCTAATTCTCTCCTTAAGACCTTGTCTTTCTTGACAGAGACTGTTGCGGCGGATAACTCCAGGCGTGGAATCGTGATCGATTTAATAGGTGCCACACGTGATTTCGAACAAAGGAAGGAGCAGTGCACATCGCCTTGTTCGTTGGTGAGACGAAGATAAGAAACTGAACCAAAACCGGCCTCGGAAGCATCTGAAAAATGGTGTAACTGACTTGATGAGATAACACCGAATCCAGCAGGCTTAACACAGCGCTCAACAGAAAATTGTGATAGTTTGGGAAGATCCGCCATCCAACGCTCCCAGCGAACTTTAGGCTCTGAGGGAATTGGGTCGTCCCATTCTAGCTTGATGCGACAAAGGTCCTGAAGCAACCGTTTAGCTGGTAACACGAAGGGTGCAACGAGACCCAAGGGGTCATAAACAGAACTGACGACTGAAAGAATGCCTCGTCGTGTGGGTGGTTTGTGCTTAACCTCCACTTTGAAACCGAAGGTGTCTGTTTCCACACACCATTTGACACCAAGAGCCCTTTCAACTGGAAGGTCATCCTTGCTTAGGTCAAGAGCTTTTACTTCCTTGGCGCGTTCAGCTTCGGGAATAGTTTCCAGGACTTGGCGACTATTGCTTATCCATTTCGTCAGTCTAAAACCGCCTCTTGAAAGCATAGACCGTAGGTCACTTGCGTGCTGTGAAGCCTCATCAACTGATGGTAAAGATTTAAGACAGTCGTCTACGTAGAAGTTGTTCTTAACTGTGCTCACTACCTCCTCTGGAAAGTGTTCACTGTTGTCTTCCGCAGTTTTGCGCAGGGCAAAATTGGAACATGCAGGAGAAGAGGCGGCTCCAAATAAGTGTACAACCATCTGGTATTCTTCAAGCTCACCTTCCAAGTTGCCATCAGGCCACCAAAGAAAGCGAAGATACGTAGTATCCGCCTCAGCTACTCTTACTTGATAAAACATCGATTCAATGTCTGCCATAAGTGCAATTCTCTCCTGTCGAAATCTCATTAGGACTCCAAATAGAGTGTTCGTTAAATCCGGACCATTGAGCAGCAGATCATTGAGCGACTTGCCTTGATATTTGGCAGAACAATCAAATACCACGCGTATCTTCCCGGGCTTATGCGGGTGGTAAACGCCGTGGTGCGGTATGTACCATTTCACGTCACTGGATTTCTGGTGATCCGCTGGAATTTTGCGGGCGAATCCTTTGTCTATAATGTCCGCCATGAACCCCTTGTAGTCGTTGTACAAGTTCCCATTGCGTTGAAGCTTCTTTTTCAGCCAGAGAGCACGCTGCATGGCTTGCGGGTAGTTGTTAGGTGGTGGTGCATTACGATCTTTTAAAGGCAACGCAATTTCGTAGTGTCCATCTTTCAAGACCACGGTACTCTCCAGCTCGGACATGAAACGGATCTCTTCTTGTGACATTTCAGGTTTGTCCTCAGCGCTTGATTCACTGAAACCGCTATCGTAGAAATTTCTCACCATCTGATGAAACTCAGGATCGGCTTTGATGAATAAACTGGTGGCATGCGGGCCTTCGTGATAACGCCCTAGAGGACCGTTCACAACCCATCCAATACACGTTCGCGAGGCATAAGGGCCACCATCTTCACTGTGCTTCACTTCCAAAGGATCGAAGACTGTGGGGACGTCACAGGCAATGAGAAGACCGATTTCAGCATTAACTTCAGGTAGGTGTACTCCGCACAAGTGCGGCCATTGGTCAATGTCACGCTGAGTAGGAATGTCCCCTTTTGAAATAGGTATTTCTGGTCTCGTGTAGAGTGCTGGCAAATCAATTAGGACGTTTTCATCCAGATCGGAAATGACAAGATCTTTCACAACGAAGCTGTCTAAAAGACTGTTCTTCTTTTCCAACGTTGTCAAGGAAATCTGAGTTCTCGAGCCACTGACTCCTAACTGCTTCATCAAAGATTCTGTACAGAATGATGAGGAACTACCACTGTCCAAAAAGGCGTAGGTCATCACTTGTGTTCTTGTCGACTTCGACCAAACCTTAACTGGAACAACAGCCATGCCTATTTTCGAGCGGGGTAGGTTAATCATCGCGTTACGAACGCGCGCAGACTCCTCGGTGGGCGAGGTACCTGTAGACGGAGTATCAGTCGGTCGATTTCGACTTGCAGTGTTCGTGTGAAGGATTGTTAGATGCTTTTTGCCACAGTTAGCAACCGTACATGTTTTCTTTTCCGGGCAAGCTCTTGCTGTATGGTCAGCGGACAAGCAACCAAAACAAAGGTGCTTAGATACGAGGAATTGAATTCGATCCTGATATGGGAGGCGCCTGAGGGCATCACAGGTGTCTAAGGCGTGCCCAGAGTTACAGTACGAACACAAGACATCCACAGTTGAGGGGGCTGATCCAAGAGGTGACACACCAGTAGACGGGGTCTGAACATCACTCATTTGCGCTCCAGCAGGTGGGTTCTTATCACCACTCACTTGCGCACCAAAACTCTTCTTCTTCTCGTCAGGTTTCTTCGGCGGACGACTACTTCGCGAGCTCTGTTTAGGTTTCGCATCTTCAACAATTTTCCCAAACACGGGATTGTCGTTCACTCTCGCTTCATTTTCAACGAACTCCGCAAGATCGCTAAACGAAACGTTTCTCTCTTCAGTTTCCATGATACGGTCTACCAAACGGCGCCATGTTCTCCTTAAGTTGAAGGGCAACTTCATAATTAACTTCTGAATGGTATCAGGCTGTTCGAGCTTTGACAGGTATTTGCTGCTTACCATTGCGTTTTTGCACCTCATAAGGAAAATAGAAAATTTGTTCAGGGAGGTGCTGTCCTCTGGTTTCACCTCAGGCCAATTCAGTGCCTTGCTTTCATAGGCGGTTACGACGCGATAATCGTCACCAAACTTCTTTTTCAATAGCCGTCGAGCTTCTTGGTAACCCTTGTCTGGTGGAAGAAAATGACATGAACGAACAAGCTCTTTAACATCGCCGCTGGTAAACTGTTCGAGATAGTATAGCCTCTCATTGCTATCTGAGGTTTTAGTCTCAATGATGTTTTCAAATGCTCTGACGAACGGGCCGTACTCTATTGGATCACCATCGAAAACTGGAACTCGCTGCTGGGGAAGATTACTTTTCTTCTGTTGTGTCGCCAGCATTTCCACGATTTTATTCTGCTGCCGCTGAAGGTCGTTTTGGTGCTGATGAAGCTCTAGCATTTCATTGAAAGCCCTCAAGCTCGGCGACGATGAAGCCGCAGAGTGTTCAGATTCTTCGGGACATGCTTTCTTGTCAGGTAATTCTGGAAGTTTGAACAATTCATGATCAGGTAATTCCGGATCAACGGTAGAATGGCGGCCATCTTTGACTGGTAATGGCTTATTTCCTGTGACGCTCGGTGTTGGAACATTTCCCTTGCTTACTTTGGGCACAAAAGTTGTCGGGCACGGCACAAACGAACGCGGGTCGGCTTCCATGATTGTGGCTAAAATTTGTTGTTTGGCTTCGGACTTAGCGATTTCGGTTTCCAGTGTTAAACGCTCTTTGTCTTGTTGCAAACGAAACCTTTGTTCTTCTAACGCTTGACGTTTCTTAAACGCAGCTGCCTCTGCTTTCAGCTCCGCGATACGAGCTATTTCCTTTGCTCGTACAACGGTTAAGGATGAGGTACTGCTTCTTTGTGAACCACTACGATTGGAACGACGTGATTGTCTTGCTGAAGACTTAGAATAGGTACGAGAAGCGATCTGACTCGCAGAGTCCTCAGGGTTGATTTCAGAGTTTAAGCTTAGCGATAATTCCACACTTCTAATCCACTCTCGAACCTTTTGACAGAAGTTGTCTGCTTGCGAAGACTCGTAAACAAATTGTTCCTGACATCTTGTCACGCTTGTCTCGTCTTGAAGATTCGACAAATAAGTTACATGAGCCTCCTTAAATGCTTCAAATGCAGCCAAAAAACCAGGCATTTTCTCCTTCACAAGCTGAATGTTCTCCTCGTATAATAAGAGCGCGTCAATTTCGTTCCTCTTCGAAGTTACAGCCGAAAGATAACCCGATCTTTCCTTTTTGAGACGACGAAGTTTCTCAAAGAGAACGCCTTCCTGATCAAGATGTTTACTCGGCACCCTCGTGCTAGCGCTGGCACGAACGCCAGGATCATCGGGAACTTCTTGGATGGCATCCATTGTATCCAGGTAAACTCAAAAATTTTAAACTTATGTAGCTGCCATAAGGCGAAATAAATTCTCGCGACCAGTAAACCACACAATAGTAAACTCTCACACGGTAAACAGTATATTTAGATTGAAGTTCAGTGTCTTTAGCGAGGTCTTTAGCGAGGTCTTTAGCGAGGTCTTTAGCGAGGTTTAAACTGAAAAGCAAAATAAAGAAACTTATAAAGCACAAATTACAAGGTAGCGAAAACGAACTATAAACAAACTTACATTTTTTTGGCGCTGTGGCCGCGAAAGTGGTTATCTGTATAAAACAGGCGAAAACTGCAGAAAACTGCGCTACAGCTCGTACAACACTATGACGGAAAACTAACTAAACGACGCCGTGAATTTAAATATAAAAGTAAAAACAAAAGCTAATGATGTAATAGAATTCCTAAGGGATCTGAAAGGGCGCGAAATATGTAAGATCCAACACAGAGTGCTCGTGCATATATAGATAAATTTGTAAAGAAAATATTCTGAGAAAATTTTATTATAAGCTGATTCATCGAATTGTGGTAACAAAGAGAGAGCTCAATCTCTATGGAGTTACGGATAATAACAGATATTTTTATCTCGGTGTGCCTAGCTCTCCATACATTTCAAGAATAAAGTAAAACAATATCTTTTCATAATAAGTTATTACTATGGTTCAATAGGATGCATAACACCTTTATTTCCCCTACAAGCCTTGAATTTCTATTTGGCGTACCTTACTCCAAGGACAACGTTAACACCCTCAAGAAATTTAACTCAGCTGCTTGCTGTTTGCAACTTATTATCGTGCACTAAGTAGCCTCTATTGTGTCTATTAAGCAATAAAAAATATTGTATAATTATTATTTAGAATAAAAATTATTTCAAATTCCTTGTCAAAGTACAAGCCATAATTTACATTTTCCTTTGTTCAAGCTGTAAGCAAGTGTTTATGTTTTTGTTATGTAGTACCTTAATAAATGTTTGAGCAAATTAAAAAAAATCAAATCAAATCATATATATAAGCAATGAAACAATAAAATAATGACGAACAGTCATGAAATATTCCAACTGATTAACGTGTTTTGCATTAAACGAGTTGCGTAGTGACATTCTTTGCTCGACCTGCGGAGCGGAACATGCGTGATTCATTGTTTTAATAACATTACGTCAAAGCAGGCTCTACGGGCGGCAATTGAATAACATCCATATTTCTGATATTATAGTTAATGATACAAGCGGCATTATTTAGGTTAGAATCCTTGGGCAAACGCCGCTATCATCTCTACAAGAAGCCTGGTAATTCAATCAAGAGAGGAATCGTTGTCAAAGTATTTCGACAAGTTTCGTGATGAATTCGATCGCAGTACTTCTGATATGCGTGAAAATACTTTCTTTGTTTGAAGGTAAGTGTGTTAAACCGTCCTCATCGTGTCTCTCTCTCATAGAGGCATTTAAATTTCATTTACGAACATGGGATAAGGTTATTTAGCCTCAACGTAAACGCCTTGGAGTTTATTTAACTGAAAAGTTTAAGTTTATGTTTAATAAGGAGTGATATGCTTGTTAATTTAGTCAATAATCACTTACTGTTAATCTTTATTTATTCAGTTGCAAAATGTTTTAACGAACGTCATTCTGGTTCACATAAAATTACTTTGTAATTAATAGCTGTAGAGCGGATAACTGTATAATCTTTTTAATCTTATGTCTCCTTAAACCACCTTCGAGTCAAAATCGCCCTACATTTTTAACAACAACGTTTCTGATCGTCGTCTTATAACTGAAATCGATGACTCGCAGGACTCTTTCTTGCTTTTATTACGTAGCTTTTATTTGTTTTTGAAGGGTGTGCAAAAACCATGACGAATAACGCCAGCGCTACGCGAAATATTCAAGGACATTATGTTTGATGCTTTTAATTGATTCAGAAAATCTTTTTTTCGCCTTATCACAGACTACAAAGTTAGCTTAAACGACTGGGCAGCACAATCTTTCCGTTTCCAAAGCTCCTACATGTCGATCTCAATATAGCTTGTGTCACATTTTGCTGATAAGACTGTCTCTAAGCCCGCCTGCCTGCTATCCCTATTTATATGGTTCTGACTCTGACCTCTCTCATGTTTGGTTAGGTTGTTCAGGATCAACAAACACTTCATGGGAACACCATATCCGAGCAGATCTCCTTGAGGATTATGATAGAAAGGTCCGGCCAGTTCGTCAAGGCAAAAGGGCAGTGGAGGTGCTATTCGCGTTGAGAGTCAGCAGGCTTGTCAAAGTGGTACGAGATTAACAAGTCTTTTTTGTTTTTTGTTTTTTTTTCTCTTGTTGTGTCAATCTTTTGCTTCTTTTCTTGGTCTATAGGTACTTTTTAGAAGAAGTTGAAGTCACAAGTCGTAACTCCCCCACCTTACTAACATTTTTCCTGATTAAACCCGGGTTTCAAGATCTTCCCTTCGTCACTTGTTATTTATACACACAAGGGAGCTCGAGCAATTATCTCCTCCGTTTCTGTATTTCATGGCCAAACTTGACTAAGGGCATGGTAAAAATAATGACAATGAAAGTAAATCGACAGTGGTTCTCTTTGGATATCACAGGATTATCTTAGGCTCGAATCAAATGTCGAGTCGAAATTTTCATGATTCAAACTAGATTACCACCAAACGAATAAATATTTCTAAACCCTTAGACGTACAAGGTGGGGGGGGGGGGGGGGATGGATGCCACCTTCATAAGGTTTTCAAAATTTTGAAAAAAGGGTTTACTCTACAATGCTGAAACATTTAGTAGCTGTTCATTCATTCCTTGCAGCAATTTTGATATGCCAACTATGTGTCCATGATATTTGACGTTGCCATGGAGCTCCATGGCATCGTCATAATTACAGGCAGGTCTGGCCAAAAATCGTCAATTTTAGCATTTTTTTTAAACAGAATTGTAAGATTTCTTGATTTTTACATTCCATAAGCATTCTGGCATGATTTTACATCAAACTTTGTTATTTTCTCGACTTTCTTAAAAAAAAAAAATGGTTGAATCCAAGATGGCGGATCCAAGGTGGCGGCTATTATGATGTCACGTGACGTCACAGCCAACATAAATTATGACATCTTGTAGAGTAAGCCAAGGACTTTTTACTCAGTACAAAATGAACGAAAACCCTGGGGGGGGGGGGAGGAGTTCTAGCCACCCCCCCCCCCCTCCTGTACGATGGTGGAGGTTTGAGTTTGCTTGTTCGTTCGAGGGTTAAACTAAATTAAATAGTTGAAATATAAAAGAGTTAGATATTTGGGACCAACCTAATGTATAAGTAAGCTCGAATCACGAAAAAATTAGGAGTTGACCCAAGCCGTAGTCTATTTCCTCCTTTTTTAACGTTATGGTGTGTTGGTTTATTATTTTAACGGGGTATACATTGGAGTTAAGTCGTTTGAGTCTCAAATGTTTAATTAATGTTTGCTTTTGTTCTCTGTAAGGACAATCAAGAACAAATAATAGTATTGGACACGTGGGTTATACAGGTCAGTACATATGTGCTTTTAATTTTCTCTTACTGCTTTTCTATATTTTGTTAATTGGGTTTTAGCCAAGTTTTATTTAATTTGAAAGTCTTCTCGTATTATTATTATACTTGACTTCCCACTTTGACTCGCAGTCATTTTCAGCCACCTTGTTTGTTCCAAGAATAAAAGCTTGGTTAGACATCCTTTTTAAAGGGAATTAAGGCCAGATGTAAAAATGGCAATGACCACCGTTTCACGAAAAATATGTCCTCCTTTATACCAGAACTTCCCATTACTACACCGTCTGCCAGACTTAGCAGCCTTAAAATCATACCCTTTATTGCGGCACATACTCGTATATATAGCTCTTTTGGAAGTACCCATCCCGGGTTGCCATACGCATTTTTTAAGTAATTTATGTGCTGCTACTAGAGGCTGACTTCTAAGAAATTAAGACTTCCGCACAAAGCCAGATTTAAATTATTTAAAGACATATAAAATTGTACTCTGATATGTGGCATGTGGTTGGTGTTCGCACAGGTAGCATATTGTTATGGTTATACGTCTTACTATTATCTGTTAACATGCAGGACTGGGTGAACGAATTTTTGAAATGGAAAGCTAGTGATTATGGTGACGTAGAACACATCCATTTTGCTCCTGATGAAATTTGGGTCCCGGATATAGCTCTCTTTAACAAGTAAGAACACGACATTTGGTCTTTGGGAACATGTTCTAGAGAAATAAAGAATCGACAAAATCACGCAATGTTCTATCAAAAACACACAGAATTAAAAAAAAAAAAAAACAATAAAAAAAAAAAACGTTCACTGGCTATATAATTAAAAAAGAATGAACTTTTGGCTATCACTCTACATCCTTCGACGTATAAAAAATGAAATACCAAATGAATAAATCCCCCCCCCCCCCCCCCCTCCCTCCCCCCCCCCCCCCACCAACCAAAACCACCACTATATACAAAAATGGCAAGATGAAAAATAATAATAAAAACAAAAGCGCAATAAAAATGTGCTAATAAAGTGACTTTTTTTTACAGAATACAATATTGCAATTGGATAGGAACGGGCTTAGAATTATTGTCAACATGCTTATTTTTTTTCCCTTATATTAAAAAAATTTTTTTTTATTTTTTTTATTTATTTATTATTATTTTTTTAGTTAGTATATTATAAGAAGAGAAAAATTTTTTTTTTTTTTTTTTTTTTTTTATTATTATTATTATTATTATTAGTAGTAGTAGTAGTAGTAGTAGTAGTAGTAGTAGTAGTAGTAGTAGAAGTAGTAGAAGTAGTAGTATAGTAGAGGTGTGTCAAGCCTCCAAAGTTTTTCTAATGCGAAAAGAACCTCTTTTCACATTAGAAAAACTTTGTTTCAGAATGTTGTGGGACATATCTCCGCGACATTTTCCATGTGTGTACATATTGTGATTTTGTCACTACTACAGTCCCTACTGCATAATCCCTCGTGTAAAAAGTAGATGATTTCGTCGCTCTCACTTGTTCTTGTAACATGACTCCTCCTCGTGTTTGCCGACCTTGAAGTATGTTTCAATGACGCCTTTTTACCGGAAACCAAGCTTACTCTCACGTTCATTTTTATGTAAAGACTTTCACATGAGAATTCATTTTGAAAGACAAGCAATTTTTGCAGCTTGAACCATACTGTTCCTATTTTGTTTAGGACAGGACAGAATGGGCCCTGTGTAGCTCACGGTCACATGGTCAGGTGCAAAATCTGCCATGCTGAAGGGCAAGCTCCGCCGCTCTGGGACATTCAAAGCAAAGGAGAGCCAAGCATGACTCTTTGAAGTCTGTTTATTTTGGATGTCCCAGTGCATTGTTTGCCCTCCAGCGAGGTGTTACTTTGTACAATGTGATCGTTAGCTGCAAATAGGCCCATAATATATTTGTGCCTTAAAGGATTTTTTTTAGATAATGTAGTTTATTGATTAACACTGACTTACAATACATTACCATACAAAGCTTACTTACAATTACAATACATTACAATACATAGCTTACTTACAGAGAATAATTTACGTTACACAAAGGGCATGCAGAAACTAAATAAAAAAGAATATAATACAGAGAACAGGAAATCTGGGTGCCTTCTTATGCCTGAAAGGATACTTAAAACAGTTTTCAGCACATTCCAGGTCTTGTATACTTTGATGGGTCAGTGCTACAAACAATTATCAGTTACTGTCATTGATAAACAATCGTTGATAAAAGAACTGTGGCTATTTTTTTAATGTCACTAGTACGATAGCAACGTTGTAACCTGTTTAAATACACTTATTGCTAGCTTTAAGTGCTTATAACTCAAAAACGACTGCGTTGACCGCCGTTTTTTTGTCATTGAATTATGATAAGTATGTTAACATACAACTTTTTGCAAAGTGGTTTCAGAGCCACCTTAAATTCTCGAAAATTTGCATTTTCTTATTCATTTTCAGTGGGGACGATGAAATCAATTTAGCTGGAGGACTAAGCAAGTTTGAGACTGACGTGTCAGTCAATAATAAAGGGAAGTGTGTTTGGAGCGGACCAGCAACGTTTAAAGTTAATTGCAAAATGGAAATCGAGGACTGGCCATTTGACGAACAGAAATGTGAACTCGCATTTGGCTCCTTCACTTATGGAAAGAACCTATTGAAAATAAAGTTGTTTGTGGACAAAAAAGGCGGCAAATTTGCAAGTAAGGAATTATCTATTGTATCGTTTTATCACTTAAAAATCAAGTTTATATTCTGGGTATATCTTCTTACTTACCATGATTTAGCGCTGAATTCTCGATGAGGCGAGAATTATACCACAAAACTAGAAGTCTTCAATGTGGAAATCATCTAAAATTTATCGGTTAAAACTTAAAAAACTATTGCAACCTAAAAGAGAAAGATGAGGATGTTAATTGCGGACTCAGACCTGAAAATCGGTGGTGAGCGGGAATGTGTGCCGTCAATGAGGTTAAAAAGCTGAACCACGTTTTAGCGGATTATTTTGTGAACACTTTTCACTGGATTAAAGGTTAGTTCAACAATTCGAATTTTCCCATGTAATTTCTGGCCGTATTCTTACCAAACTTTTAATTTACGAGCATGTGATTCGTCAAATTACAGCGACGAAATTTAGATTCTTTGTCGGTGCCGTAATCGCATCTTCCTCGTGCATTTCTTTCCTTCGTTTTAAAATTAGTTTTGGCTTTTTGTTATTGTAAAAAATAAATAGCCTTTCCGAGTTACCCTTTCCCTCTGTTTCAAAACGAGCCTACGTGTGAAACCATTCATATGAAAATGAGTTTCACCTACAGGTCCATTTTCATGCAAAACAAACTCATTTTCATTTAAATGGTTTCGCACGTAGACTCGTTTTGAAACAGAGGCAAATGGTAACTCGGAAATGGCTTATTGACATCATGTGCTTATGCATCTGTCCTGTTATTGATGATAAATTGCGCTATAACATTGTCAAAGTTTGTTGTAGAACCACAAGCCGTTAAATGATCCTTAACCATACCGGGAAACAGTACAATGACATTCCAAGACTTTGGACTAAATTTCTTAAATGGGTGTTCCTGACCAGTATGGGGAAAAAATAGCCGATTTTTTATTTTATTTTATTTTTTTTATTTTAAAACAATGCAGCCACTAATCAGCCACTAATCAGCTATGCATATTTACCTTTCAGCTCGGTTTGTAAAAAGTGGAGATTGGGACATTGTGAACATCACCACTGAAGTATCAGAAACTGATCATGGGGACTGCTGCCCGTTTAACTTCAGCGAGATTGTTTACACTCTACACATGAAACGCAAATACCTCTACTACGTGTTCTATCTCGCCATCCCATCCCTTACACTGACGGTCGTTGTACTCAGCAGCTTTCTAATTCACGTTGAAAGCGGGGAACGCGTTGGTTTCGTCACAACTATTCTTCTGGCCATGACAGTGTTTTTGCTTGTCATCCCGTCCTATCTTCCAGTCACGTCAGATGGCCTACCAATCCTTGGCGTAATCCTACAAGTTACCATGATCATTATAGCTTTGGTCCTCTTTGCCAATATCTTCGTTCTGAGGGTTTACTTCAAGGAAGGAACGCCCCCAGCCTGGATTGAAAAGTTCTGCGACTTCTTAAGTACAAAGAAAAGTAAAAACGTCAAACGGATTCATGCATCACAACCAGCTTTCAGTGCTCGCTCAGCGGTTGTAAAATCCACTGCGACAATGTTCGGGATCGAGATGACAGAGTCAAGAAGAGGAAGCCCAGCCTTGGTTGATAGAGTAGAGGAGCAGGAATTCACGTGGCGGAGGGTGGCTAGGAAAATGGATCAAGTTTTTTTTTGTAGTCTTTGTTATTGCTTCCATTATTGCTTATGTCGTCACATTCATATGATTTAACATTTGGCGGCTATATTTTCAAACAATCACTCGTTATAAAAACTGAGCATTTACCCTTACGAGTTTGGTTTCATTTTTCACAAACACTTCAACACCAAATATATCATAAGTCCGTAACAGATGGAAATCAAAGTATTATTTGGGCTATCTCGTTTACCCGTGATAGTTAATTATTAACTACTTTTTGTATTAACTGCTTTTTCGTTAATAAAAACGCGACACTTGCACGCGAGTTACGTTACGTTACAATTGCAATTTATTTTACTGGTATGTAATATTTATTATGAAAGGGTACATTGCCTGATTGCATCAATAAACAAGCCCCTTATTTGATCAAATCGTGACATTTGCCACGCGATTTGCAATTCTATGCATGTATATTTCTTTCAAAAGGTCATTGTAACTAAAAAATCTGTTTTGCGAGAATCTTATCACTCTCGAATTTCGCTTTCTTTTTCGGCTTTACAGTGCATTAGCCCTTTCTTATTATGTGTGCATTTTGTGTTGTAATTTACAATGCGATTCCTTAACTTGTATCGATTTACTCCACTCCTAAATAATGCCAATCGACAACCTTCATACCCTTTCTACCCCAACGCCTGATGGCTGATACTAAGGAGTGTGCCCAAGGCAAAGCCACGTCATACAATAGTAGAAATACATTACCGTACCCAAATTCGCAAGTAGCCAGCCATCAGAAGCGCCATCTACTGTCCCGATATCCTACGATATCAAGTCACTGACCTGATACGCCACGATATCATGGACACTTTCAAGTAAAGTACTGTTACCGTATTATAAATTGAAAAGAGGTTTTACTAATAAAGCTGAACCTCGAAATTTTAGATTAGCTAGTGTTTACCGGTCGTAAAAGAAGTAAAAACTTTCCCGCCAAAACTAAACTTGAACGCGCTCGCCAAATGAACGATATCTGCAAACACGTATAAGAACCTAGTTTTTTTTTTAACTTAGCCTAAATAGGTTCCAGTGGTAAATTAAATGGTATTTAGTGGGATTTTAGGTTATCGTTGCCATGGAAATATCGATTACCTTAAAAATATATTAAATCAAACTTCAATCTAAAACCAATTTAGGGTGTATATTTTCATATCGATCCGAGACAGGGAAGGTCGGTAAAAGGCTAATTGCAAATTGTAGGTATGGCCTAGAAAAGTACTGTATCGAGACACCTTAAAACGAGGAGTCTCAAGTCATCGCTACAACAGCCAACATAACTCAGCGCGAATCTAAAATTTTTTCTCCAAAAGATAGAAAACTTGACAGTGCGGAGACAGTAAGGCATCTTAAAGCCGTACAAACAATGAACTTGCGTTAAAGTGGCAGCGCTCAGTAAACTCAACGACGACATTATACGTGTTTTGTATTTGATGTTAACTAAATATTTTTTTTTCAGTTGTGTAATGATACCCGTAGTAGGTGTAGTAATAGTGTTTGTATTCGAGGTGCTAGGTCATTTTTGGACAACAAACCGTAGAACGTAACATCAAATTTTAAACTAGAAAACGATATGGCGTAGCGACCGTAAATAACGTTTTGAAAAGATACCCCTTCTGGCTGCAAAGAAATGTGACAAAATGGGGAGAAAAATTTTATGAGTTACCGACAGTTGAAATCTCGCAAAACTGGAGAAGTATAAAAAGAAATCCGATCTTGTACTATGTAGCCCAAAAAATTAATTGAAGAAAGATAGCAGCTATTTTCTGCGATTTGAAACTTTAATCATGTACAAGGAAAAAACTAAGAGATAAGTAGCGTTTAGAGTTACGGACCCTGCGAAGAATTAAGTTTACTTTATTCGTCCTGATTCTAAGAAGAATTGGGAAGACAACGATTCATGCAGTGCCAATATTTTCTTGGATGACACTGGAAAACCTTGAACGAGATAAAAGAAAAAACGTGAGGAGAATATAAAGATTTGTTGAATGGTATAGCTCCCTACTGGGCTTTCAAATTGGTAAAGCTCCGGGAAACGATGGTTTGACCCTTAAGTCGCAGAAGGGCTTTTAGTCTGTAAGTGGTAATCTTGTTGTGTCCCGCCTTAACTACTTGAATGAAGATTACGACAGGGGCATCGAGCGAATTGTTTCGGCGACATATTTATTCACAAGGCCTGTAATCCCCTTAAATTTTCACTTGTTGGAAATGCAATGCCTGTTGTTTTCGAAGAGGGAACAACTCGTTTTGGGTACGAAAAACGCCAGCTGCGATATTCTGAAAGGTATAAGCAAATTCGAGTAATAAGGTTTCGTTTCATTAAAGTTTCTGCCACGTTTATTTTCACATAAAAATTCGTAACAGATTTAGCCGTGTTATTTTACACAAATTTCACTTCATGACAAGGCCCTATATGATGTAATGAAACAGAAACGGCGCGCATCCATTACTTTTGCTCACATTTCCTTGTTGCTTGCTCCTATTTTGAACATGGAAAGCTGTCAACGCCACATAAAAACGTGTTTATTCAGTTGTTGAAAAGATAAGTAAGATTGGAAATAGCGAAGTAGAGACCTACCTCTCTCTTCAAGCGGTCGTGCCCACGCGTGAATGTCTTATGGCGTTGTAATTGAGTATTTTTTTTTCCGGTAGCGGGACATCTGACCGCTTCTTAATAGAGGGTGACCGCTTGATACAAGTTTGACTGTAATTAGTACTGTACGACCCCCTGCCTTTGCGTATAACGTTCTTCTGTCAAAACACGACGGTAAAGCGTTATTAAAACAAAGCGGGCTCTCTTTTTATACACGTAAAGTATTTTGCCGGCTTCATGTCATATTGATAAGGTCAATTATTTCTTTTATTTCGCAAAAAAATGTAATACGTAATTGTAATATACGTGAACAAAAATAAGCTCCATATCTGTTCAACTGAGTTCCTTCCTTTGCAAACATTCGCCCACGGTTGGAGGAAGCCTTGAGAATGGAGATGCAGCGAATAAAGATGTATATTATTTTGCAACCTTCGTGTGTGTAAAATACCGTAATTCAAAAACATTGTCTGTAACAGTTTAGTTTTCATCCCGTTTTGCATTCGTCACTTTTGCTCTTTTAATTCGATATGAGTTTCACTCAAGAAATAAGCTTTGGTGAAATTGATTTTCTTTCAAACATTTGATGAACCGTAGCCAAGACAAAACAGATTAAAACTTTATAAAACTTATAAAACTATAGGCTCCAGGAAAAAGCCTTCGATGGCTAACTATTGGAAAAACGTGACAAAATCATACAAAATATGTGACTTTAAAAAGGAATAATAAAATGAAAATATGTTTAAATGAACTAATTGTTCTTTTGAAAAATAATAGAATATTGATCGAGAAGCGGCCTAGGGTTATCGTAGCGTAAAAGAATAAAGCGTTGTGCCAAGATTCTAAAGTTTTTTGGACACCAAACGAATTTAAGAAGTCAACAAAAGAATGTGATGTCAGAAATGTTGGCAATGTTTGAAACTCTTGCTCGAAAATTGCCCCGAAAATTGTTCTGGCTTGCGTGAGCTTTGCACTTTATTTCTGTTTATTGTGCTGAGAGCCGCCCACGTTTAGGAAGTAAAACTCATCCTTCGGTTTATTAATTTTAACAAAAGAGAGTTGTCTATAGACGTTTTAAAGCTTACCGTCAAATAAAAACAATGATCAATCTCAGGACACAACGTAATATGAAATCATTCATATTAATGTTGTTTATATCTCACAAAAATTAATCTTGAATTATTACAGAGAAACAAAAACAACTCATCGATCAAATTTTCTAAAAGTCTTAATGAAAAATTTTCATCGATAGTTTTTTAAAAAGGAGATATGAACTAAGTCAAATATACAATAATAAGCGCTTCTTGTGAACACGGTATTCTGCTAATTAAACAAGTGTTCAATTAGTTATTAATCAAAGTAAAATTACCTTTTTGCGCCGTATAGAGAACGTAAAATACAATACTCATCAATATAAAAGGCGGAGAGAGGGGCAAATTCTGTTGGAATTAACTGGAAAGAAGTCATTCTTGTTTAAATAAAAACCTTTATAATTATAAAAGAAAATAATTCTAATTAAATTTAAACTTATTAAACCCTAACCATATATAAAGTCCGGGTCGTCGAAAGCTGGCCATAGGTAACAGTGGCTTTTACACTAATCATCATTCAGACATGAATCAGCTAGCATTATTTTTATGTTTTTATATTCTAAGTTTTGCCTTCTCTGCACCTTCGCAACCGAATGAAGAAAAACTGTCCTATGTTCTTATGGTCAAGTTTTCAACAAAAAGAGATGTTGATGCACAAGCTCTGGTAAATGAGAATGCATTGTTAATAATAACGAAACTGACTTAGTTTCGCGACAACTCTTAAGCTAATCCTACCAGCATGCGGGAAGTTGGTCATAATTTAACCTAGTTATATGTCCTAGCTCCCACAAATCTCCGACCGGTGTGTGCAAGGCTCGAAAGGTCCTAGGTTCGACACCTGTAGCGAGAACTCTGAACATGTTTTTTCTTACTAGTAGCTTAGTTCACTGTCTCATAAAACCTTTTTTCATTTCTCCACCAAGCCTATCATATACCCATGATTTGTTTTTACACAATACTTGATGTAAGACGATGTAAAAAAGACTCCCTGGTTATCTGTTTTGCTGCTTTAATGCTAAAACAATATTTAATTTGATTTCAGGACAAAGAGTTCTCACCTCCACCCGTTGAATCAGGAAGAAAGAGAGAAGCTGGTGAGCCTTTAACGGTAATGGAGAATTCTTAATTAAAAACTAGTTGTGTACAACATTGTTCATGGAAATTCATTGATCTGCCATACTTCTTTTTGTTTAAATAATAATAATAAAAAAAGTGTTTGCGTTGAATTTCAGGAGGGAAATTTTACTCTTCCCTACATACGGCCTATTGAATTTGGAAAAAAGAGGGAACCTACAAAAATTTTAACGGTAATGAAAATATATTTGTAAGCGTATTGCAAAAATACTCTATAATCCTTTTTGCTGAAATAATAATAATAAAAATTGTTTGCGTTGAATTTCAGGAGGGAAATTTCACACTTCCCTACATCGGCCTATTGAATTTGGAAGAAGAGGGAACCTACAAAAATTTTAACGGTAATGAAATATATTTGTAACGTATTGCAAAAATACTCTATAATCCTTTTTAGCTGAAATAATAATAATAAAAATTGTTTGCGTTGAATTTCAGGAGGGAAATTTCACACTTCCCTACATACGGCCTATTGAATTGGAAGAAAGAGGGAACCTACAAAATTTAACGGTAATGAAAAGATATTTATAAGCGTATCGCAAGCTTGTAATTCTACTGGTCCTCTAGTGTAGCAGTTAACACTCTTTTACTGGTCCCGAGGGAAACAGTTCATCTTGTTTCCCGAGAGTCTCAATGTTTCCCGAGGCGGAGCCAATAAAAACGTGATTCGATGACATTAGGCAATGCGATGTGAGAACATTAAAAGACATCAGAAGATTAAGATGAATGGTAAAATAAATCATTGGTTTACATTCTACAGCCTTTATAATTCAACAAATTTAAACGATGCCCATACTTAATTGTTAGGACGTCCTTGTTATCTGCCAGTAAAAAAATTATCCGACGTCTTGCATAGTGCTGCATAACGAAAGTTTTTACGAAAGTAAAATTTGTCGAACATAAAAAGGCAATTATCCTGCTCAATGTTGCAGAATTAAGCCAAATTTAATCAATCGAACTCATCCTTCGGCCTCATCTGCTCGCTATTTATCAGCAAGATGATGGCTCTATTGAGGGTACTATCGGCTGAAAGTTGGCGTGGGGTGAATCCCCCCCCCCCCCCCAGCCAATTATCAAAAGCCGATTAAAATCGAAGAGAGAACTTCTAATTGTTTGGGCATATCCCACTGACTGATCTATTGAACAAAATGTTCAGTAAAAGTGACTGATCAACTAATAGGTTTGGTTTGTGGCTCGGCAATTTTACTTGCGCATGCTTCGAAAACTAGACCTTTTTTTCTGCAAATTAGTTTGCATGTTTTCCTAATACTCGGTCACTATATTATGCTTACAACGGATATTTCGCGCGAGTTCGCATGATAATTGTTTACACGGTATTCTTTTGTGCATTGGTTGCTAAGTTATTAAATACAATTTATTGCAATAATGCTGTCACAGAAAAAAAGTGAAAAAGTCAAATAAGAAAAAGTAAAAAAGGAATTAATTAAGCCCCTGCATGAAATTGATTTGTACAAAGGGCCTTAAAATGCCACAAAAAAGAATAAATCCATTTATCCTAATAGAGCATAAAAAAGTGGACTCATAGTGTGCAGATAAAAAAATCGTGTTTTTTTTTTTCTGTAAATGCTACCAATTATGACACTTTGCAAGTCTATTCCTATTTAACTTTTTCTTTTTTTTTTTTTCTGTGACAACGTTATTGCAATAAGGTGTATATATGTTGTCGTTTAATTTTAGTTTGATTTTTAGTTCCCTTTGTTTGAGATTATGATAATGAATATGAGAAAATGAAAAATAAAAATCAAACTGGTTTGAAAAATTTTAAACCAAAGATTAAATTTAAACCACAATATAAACATTGAATTTCAGGAGAACAATTTTACGCTTCCCTACATACCGTCAATCGAATTTGGAAGAAAGAGGAACTCAGGAGAGCGTTTTGAGGTAAATTATGTTTTACGTTTATACATAAAATAACCTCTACTTGGCGCAAAAATATACAGTCATATTGGCAGGTAGACATTATCTGTCCTGAGAGGTGAACAGCTTTCGAGGTGGAAAAGGAAATCGAGGCTATTGCCTTTTATCCTTCAAGCATTTTTTATTTCACAAGGTCACTCATTTGGGGGGACTGTTTTTCAAGCTGATAACTTTTGAAGCTATTCTGTTGGCGTTAGAAAATATTCCTAGTCTGTTCAAAATGTTCAGGTTTATTCAATTTCAGCATGGGATGAAAACTGAAAGTGCAAATATAAAATGCAAAGTTTGAAATTAAAACTGGGACCGGATACTAATCACTTAAAGGATATCATCTGATGTTCCCTAGTTTTAACCAATCGCGCTCTAGAATTAAGAAAAAAAAGAATTGTATATTTCATAGATTCAGTATGAAGCAAACTATCGCTCAATACATTAGGTGAAGCGCGCTCAAGGTTTGTTCTAACAAAACACAGTTGAACTTAGTTGAATCACATTAACAAAATTCTTCTATTTCAGGAAAAACTGCGTTCCCTTCGTTTCAAGAAAGGAAGCAAGGCGAAACATTAGCTGACACGAAGCGACGGACATTGGATAAACCTTGCTTAGCCGAAGGAATCCTGATTAAGGATTTTTGGAATGAATTTCACTTTGTTTAACTATCTATAGGTTTTTTTTGTTTCCTTTAAAATAATTTCGAAATTAGTGTCGCAGATGATTGCCCTTTAAATGTAATTTGCAGTTAAGTTAATAAATAAGCAGTTCACTTCTCAGTACTTTGTTGTATTACCCTGATAATTTCCCGAATGCCATGGATTAGATAGTGTCTTATGTAAGCAGGCTATGTGTAGAGCATTAATGTGTTACTCTGTGAGTAACATTGTGTTTTCAAACGACAGACATTTGCCAAAAAAAAAAGAAGGAAAAGAAATGTACCTCAAATATAACGTTCTAATTTTTACTGATCAAAGTTCAATACTTTACCAGAGTCTTGAAGTTTACTAAATTTTTTTCGAGCTCAACTGGAAAATTTCTACTTGTTTGAAAACAGGGAAGTGCGGACTTCTCGGCGCCATTTTTCAAAGCAATTTGGTTCGTATGCGGATAGTTTAAAAAGTTAAAAGACTCGTTTGTTTGTGCAATGGTAATATTTACACTCAACAAATATTTTATCCATCCTTGCTTATATACTTTTTCTTCAATATGAACGCAATTTCCTGACTTAAGGTGGCCCGCGGGTATTTATGAGGCTGACAGTTCCCTTTTTTAAGCGCGTTTGAAAACGGGAAAACGTGAAGCGATTACTTAGATTTTTGAGAATCTAAAAAAATTATGCTTAAATTATATAAAATGATAAATTTTATGGCGATCAAACGCGATTTGTTAAAGTTATGAGCGATTTTTGGAAGCCTTCGTTTTTAATAAAATGCGATTATTTTGAAAATGCCACGGAGAATTTTTCTGTAATTACCCCAAAACGCTGCCAAACCGTTGAAGTTAACTCACAACAACTTACAGGAAAATCTACTCCGTAGGTTTCCTGAACGAGCGACATCTTTATTTTGCCTTTAAAAACTGTTGTGTTATGCGTCTGACTTGACCGTCGCATAAATTTGATACTTATACTAACCCAGTACCAGCCAGTTTTGAGTCTGATGTCACCTTAATCTTGTGTGTAAAAGTTAAAAAGATCGTGTATATACATCAAATGTTAGCAGCCAATAAAGATGCATGGTTTTCAGTCGAATTTTGAAAATATCAAACAAATGACGTTATTTAGAATTGCGGAAAATTTGTCGATTTGTTTTTCATTTTTTTAAAGCTGCAGCTAGAACAGGATATTGCAAACATTTGTGCCGAGTTTCAGCGTGTTCCTATCACACGGTTTGAAGAATTTCGGTCGGAAAGTCAGGTACATTTACTTTCCAAGATTTGGTCGCTTTGTAAACCCCGCATTTCGAATGAAATTATACTGTTGTTTTTTTTTCCAAGAGAGGCGTTGCTTTCAAATTCCGCACGATCTTCTGCCACTTGGAAATAACACAGCCTGAAATAGTTACTACTAAAATGACAAATACCGTTCCTGCACATGTATTCCTTGACGGTAGAAGATCGTGCGGAATTTGGAAGTAGCACCTCTCTTCAAACAACAACAGAATAATTTCATTCGAAATGGGAGGTTTACAAAGCGATTAGAACTTGAAAAGCAAATGTACCCGACTTTGCGACCGAAATTCTTCAAACCGTATGATAGGAACTCGCTGAAACTCGGCAAAAACCTTTGCAATATCCTGTTCTAGCTGCAGCTTTAAAAAAAATGAAAAAAAAATCGACAAATTTTTCGCAATTTGAAATAACGTCATTTGTTTGATATTTTCAAAAATTCGACTGTAAACCATGCATCTTTATTGAATGCTAACATTTGATGTATATACACGATCTTTTTAAATTTTACACACAAGATTAAGGTGACATCAGACTCAAAACTGGCTGGTACTGGGTTAGTATAAGTATCAAATTTATGCGACGGTCAGGTCAGACGCATAACACAACAGTTTTTAAAGGCAAAATAAAGATGTCGCTCGTTCAGGAAATCTACGGAGTGGATTTTCCTGTAAGTTGTTGTGAGTTAACTTCAACTGTTTGGCAGCGTTTTGTGGTAATTACAGAAAAATTCACCGTGGCATTTTCAAAATAATCGCATTTTATTAAAAACGAAGGCTTCCAAAAATCGCTCATAATTTTAACAAATCGCGTTTGATCGCCATAAAATTTATCATTTTATATAATTTAAGCATTATTTTTTCAGATTCTCAAAAATCTAAGCAATCGCTTCACGTTTTCCCGTTTTCAAACGCGCTTAAACAAGGGAACTGTCAGCCTCATAAATACCCGCGGGCCACCTTAAATACAAAGAAAAACTGCCTGCGAAATATAGCTCTAAAAAGGAATTACATTTGGTTTACCAACGTGAGTTCGATTGTCTTATTCTGTTGATGAAGAAGCTTTGTTTCTCTGTTGATGAAAAAGAACTAAAAGAGACGTCAGGGTATTAACTTTATACGTTAGCGAAACGACCTACAGCTCGCTAACGAAACGACTTTAGCATAGGCGAAACGACCTAACTCGTTAGCGAACTGGTCGTTAGCGAAACAACCGAAACGACCGCAATTCAGACGATTGACCGCGGTCAGCTCTGTGTTACTCGGTGAGAAGCCAAAAGAGCTCCAAGGAAATACAGAATCCCATCCCAACATGCACACCATACACTTGCCAGAATGCCGGTAAAATATCACTGTTCTGCGTAAAGCGTTTCATGGCCCCCTATTATATTTGTATTAGTCGTTATTTCCAAGATACGAAAGGTATCATTTTTACTCGTGAATGTAATGAAACGAGTATGGTTATGGAAAGTGATATGCAAATTTTCACTCAGTCAGTCGGTCGGTCGGTCGATGGGCTGTTAACTTTAATTTATGAATAATAATTTATCCATTAAATTATGGGCTGTTAAACATGTTTTTAAACACGATTTATTCTCTTTCAGTTGAACTGCACTGCATTTATATCTAATCTTTGTTTATTTCTGAAGGTGTGAAGTATGTCTGCGAGGCCAGTTGATGAAACTCCTCGTCCTGACGAGTCCCTCAAAATGGCTGCAAACATGAAGATCTTCGAAATTGGGCAAGTTTACACAGCTGTAAATATTTCATTAAGACGATACCAAAAGGTTTTTTTCGATAGGAACATTTTCTATTACATCTACGTTTCGGCTGCGTTGGTTTGATTGAAGTAGACCGCCTCACTTTTTCAAAAATAAAGTTTGAATCTGAGCCGTTTTCAAGTGTTTCATCAAGGTGTGTGATAGGGGTGTCGTTAATGTTTTGCTGCTAGCTTGATTCGAGTTCAATGTTCGTGAAAGTTGGTGTGATGAATTAAAAAGACATAATTTAACAGGCTGTAGTGTTTGTTTGGTACAGAAGTTGTTAGTTCTTTTTTAATTAATTTTCAAAGTTGTGGTAAATTTAAGCCTTGACAGTGGTCGTTACAAGTGCTCGTTCGGGTGAACCGAAAATCCTTAAAAACTCGAAAAAAATTAATGATCCGGTCAAGTGAATTGTGTTTTTAGTATAAGTACATGAAAGTCTTGCAACACACTAGAAAAGAGCGAAATCTATTTAACAAGCCAGATCGGGCAGACCACTATTACAGATACAGCCTCTTAACCGCTAGACCACTTCGACTTGCGTGTCATTTGCGCTGAAAATTAGCATATAGCTTTCTTTGTAATGTTCTTATCCCGCTGACCGATACCGTAGGTTCAAAGTTTAATGGCTTGTATGTATAAAACCTATTCGAATGGCTCGATTTATAGCTCTTAAGAATTTCACATGACAAATAGAAGAAATAATCTTAGAGAAAATATGAAAATCTTCGTAGCACTAGTGATATTCCGTGTTTTCATGAAATTTTTCGATTTTGCAGGCACGAACTGTGGACTGCGACTGTGTTGGGTATTAAAAGGTTGATTTCAGGACAATTGTATGAATAAAGTCCAATTTTAGCAGTCTCTGAATGTTTTATAGTTCCAAGCGTATTGTACGATAATCAATAGTCATGATACGTAAATAATTTATCGTCAAAAAGCTCGCCAAACTGACGAATTTTGTTGCCTTTTAATAATATACTGTATAGTACTTGATTTGCATCTCTAATAGATTCATAAAAAAGGAGAAAGAAAAAAAAAAGACGTCGTATAAAATTGTAGAAAAGATTGTCGTAAAAAAAAAAAAAAAAAAATTGTTACACCCCTCTGAGGTTAGAACCGGCGACCCTTAACATCAAGTATGGTTTTGAAGACCAAACGCTTAACCGCTAGACCACTTCGACTTGCGTGTCATTTGCGCTGAAAATTAGCATATATGTTTCTTTGTAATGTTCTTATCCCGCTGACCGATACCGTAGGTTCAAAGTTTAATGGCTTGTATGTATAAAACCTATTTGAATGGCTCGATTTATAGCTCTTAAGAATTTCACATGACAAATAGAAGAAATAATCTTAGAGAAAATATGAAAATCTTCGAAGCACTAGTGATATTCCGTGTTTTCATGAAATTTTTCGATTTTGCAGGCACGAACTGTGGACTGCGACTGTGTTGGGTATTAAAAGGTTGATTTCAGGACAATTGTATGAATAAAGTCCAATTTTAGCAGTCTCTGAATGTTTTATAGTTCCAAGCGTATTGTACGATAATCGATAGTCATGATACGTAAATAATTTATCAAAAAAAAAAGCTCGCCAAACTGACGAATTTTGTTGCCTTTTAATAATATACTGTATAGTACTTGATTTGCATCTCTAATAGATTCATAAAAAAAGGTGAAAGAAAAAAAAGACGTCGTATAAAATTGTAAAATAGATTGTCGTAAAAAAAAAAAATAAATGGATTACCCGCGTCCGCTGTAAACACAAGGAACCAACGTGATCATATCTCCCTTCAAACAACTTCTATACTAACATGCCGCTCACAAAAAGACAGAATCATTTCATAGCTCTACACCAATACATTTAGTATTCTCATTCACGAGTGGGCTAACAAAGCACCTTTGATTAGATATATGGCCTGTACCGATATGACCGCTTCCTCCCTTCAAAAAAAAATTAAAAATTAGAAACCGAGTTCTATCGCCTAGCCGTCAAACGGCACGCGAGTGTGCAGTTCCTGCGCATTTCCATGCAAAGTTCTCCAAACAAAGTCTTAAAATTTCCGAAAGCTTTCGCTGTAAAGCTAAAAGTTAACGCCGTCCCTGGAAAGTTACGCAGTTTATGGATGGCAAATGTAATAATTGATCTCCACTGAGTTTCCCAGCTAGAAATTTTCTTTCAACGTACTTTTTTATAAAAATTGTTAACATAAGTTTGCACACTTTTCAGTCAAATTCTAAGAAAAGTTCGAGGCGGCGAGGACCGGAAGTAAGGTCATTGTTTTTTTTGCGTTTGACCGCTGTGAACTACGGCCCTGTAAGCTGTTGTAAGCTGCACGCGCACGGTCAGCGCGCGCGTGGCACAACTTTCTTTTCTTGTCTGTTACGTCACGTCAACGACTCGACAGAGAATACAAAACACGGGCAAGCATGGCTGGCGCTGTTCAAAGAGCTTCTCTACTTGTACAGATGTTGTTTTATCACGTCAAGTTTAACATACTGCAGAAGGCAGGTCAATGGATTCTTACTCACACGCAGCGAAAAACTAAAGTCCAAAAACTTACAAAGAAGCTCTCCGTGGAAGATGCTGAGTTCTTTGATATCGGTACGTCGCTTGTCGAAGAACCATCCGCAAACTTTGATCGATGCGAGAACGGTAAAGAAGACAAGTTTACTTACCACTCAGAGGAACCTGTTGGAAAATCATTTTCTAAAAAGAAAAAGAAACATAGATTCAGGAGAAACAAGGTAACACCGAGCAGAAGTAATGTATGCGATGAAAACCGTGACAGCACAGATGAAGGTAAAAAGCAAATACACTCCCACACAATAAGTCTGTTTGGTTCTCGTTCAACGAAAGCTTCGAATATAAAAAGTGATTTCGATAAACCTTATTATAAAAATACAAATGCTTCAAAAACTGTCTGAGTCCTTCTTGAGGAACAGTGGAACTGTTACAACTAAGAGACAATCAGACAAAAATTACTTCTAAGAGGTTAATTGCGCGCAAAGTCATGATCAGTCCTAACGGAAAAGGGTGGGTCGTCTACAAAAGGAAAAGGTCAAATGGAAAAGGTCAGAACTAAAACGGAGAAATCACCCAAGAATACGAATGCACCTCAATGTGCAGTAAGCGCCTTTCTGTGGTCAGCAGCATCTCACAGCTGACAACATTTACATCAAGTCGAAAAAATCGATAGAAAAAGAAAAACAGAGCAACAATTAAAAATAATAGAGTTACAGAGAGAAAACGGCAAATAGGTCAATGATTCGAGATGCCTGGTCATCTGTTAACACCTTATAAAGGGACTCCATAACGAGATACAAATGTAAATGTGACGGCCTCGTCATCTCCCATCATACAGATTCAGTTAAATGTTCAGTTTATTTTCGCCTCAGAGCACATCATCCGAATAAATAATTCTATTTGCTTTACGGTACATTTGAATTATTTAAATAAACAATACAACAACAGTCAAAACATGTTGCATATGAAGAGATGATACAGACTTGTGCATGTCATTCGTTTTTCCTATTAGATTCTCAAAACATTACCATGCTTATTTTTAACTTCCCTACGAAACTTTATAGCATCTATTTTAAAACGCACCAATATTGTACATTTACCCCGGGGCTGTAAAGAATATAAAGGTTGATGTTCAGGATTAACTTTCGTGAGAAAGCAATTACACGGTGGCACCAAGGTGTGAATTTTGTTTTCAAGAATAAAATTCATGTCTTGAAGCCGCCGGGTAATTAACTTTTTTATCACATTGAGCGGCTTGGTACAATCCACCGTAAGAAAAAAGATGGCGGCTGTACATTTTACCACATTACTCTGAGAACCATACACAGCCAATAGAAACACAGCAATCCATATCGTTTTCCAAAATTCGTCCCCGTACTTACAACATTACGAATGCTTAGTTTAAAGTTTTAAGGACTTTTATGCGCGATTTTATTAGTGTTTTTAGTTCTTTCGAGCTAAGAACTATGGGTAAATGAACCGATCGCCAATTATAGTGTTTTTCGTTCTTTCGAGCTAAGAACTATGGGTAAATGTACCAATTGCCAATTATTTCCGTACCGTGGATGGCTCAGTTAAATTCGGCCCGGGATGAAACTTTCTTCATGCAATCGCAAACGTGTTTTAAAGAGAATTTGTTGTGGAAGCCGCGCTGAATCCTCAGCCCGGCAAACTGGGCTGAAATTTCTGCCCGGGCTGAAATTTGCCATGTAATCAGGCCCTAACTTTCGAGCTAAGAACTATGGGTAAATGTACCAATCGCCAATTATAGTGTTTTTAGTTCTTTCGAGCTAAGAACTATGGGTACATGTACCAATCGCCAATTATTTGCGTACCGTGGATGGCTGAAATTCGGCTCGGGATGAAAATTTCTTCATGTAATCGCAAACGTGTTTTAAAGAGAATTTGTTGTGGAAGCCGCGCTGAAACCTCAGCCCTGCAAACTGGGCTGAAATTTGCCATGTAATCAGGCTCTAACTACGCCATTTGTTACCTACGATGTGCTTGAAATCAAGCTTGTTATTGTTAACAGTCGAAATAATGAAGTTTGACTTTCACGTTCTCGCCCTCCTTTCAGTGCTTACTGTCGATTTCTTTGCTTTCTTTTTGTTCGAAGCTAACCTGTTGCCATTTACAGCTTCTTATCCTCAAGATATATACTGGTTTACATCTACGATGAACAGTAATGCATTTGATTGATTCCCCCAAGGAAATGCAACCTTTGTGGCATTTCAGATTTAAAAATTATGAGATCACCTTATTAGAGGGTTCCCGGATCTCCACTGAAACAGTGGGTAAAGTTGTGGCGAGTGGGTGTGTGGACTGGAAGCGTTGTAAGCACAAAAAGAAAGTATAAAAACTGTACGCGATCCAGGCTGCGCGCGCTCACAGTACGACTGTTTAAACAAGGTACGCGCGTACATGCAACTGTCGCGAGCCTGTAGATAAAAAACGACCAAATGAGGTTGTTCCGCGCCTGGCTCATATCCTTCCTTTGGTAAGTTTGTTATTTTTGCTGTATATTGATTAGTTGTAGAACATTAAGCCTTGTAAGAGTACATACAACTTACTTGTGGAAGCTGGTCGGTCTGAAGCACTTTTTGCTCATGTTATTCGTTTAATTTCATTCAAGTTGTTGAAACTTTAAGCACAAATAACGAACTTTTACTGTTTTACCTCGGACACTGGACCTTTGCTGTTTGCTGTTAGTCGGAATAGGTTGATAATTGTCGGCTCAAGCACGTAGTACCCTACGGTGTTAGAAATGACTCGTATAACTGCATGGTTTAAATCGTACTTGAATAATCGCACACAAAAAATGCTCTGTTAACGGTCCTCGCTTGAACAGCCTACATTTACCATGTGGCTTTCCTCAAAGTACAATCTTAGGTCCTCTTTTTAACATACTGCAGGAGGCGGGTAAGTTTTCAACACACTTGTAAAGATCTGATCTTTACAGCAAATACAAAACAATATTTTATTGTCGCTAACAAGTATTTTTTTCCTGTCAGGATTAACGTTCGGGAGAACGCAATTACACGGTGGCCCCAAGGTATGAATTTTGTTTTCAAGAATAAAATTCATGTCTTGTAGCTACCGTGTAATTAACTTTTTTTATTACATTGTGCGGTGTGATACAATTCACCGTAACAAAAAATGGCGGCTAAACATTTAATCAAAATACCTTGGAAACCCAACACTGTCAATAGAAACACAGAAAGCCTGTTTACTAAAATTTGTCCTTGCAGTAACAACATTGCGTAAGCTGAGTTTAAAGTTTTTAGAACATTTATGCCCGATTTTATTAGTGTTTTTAGTTTCCTTGTGCGCTAAGAACTATGGGTAAATTTATCAGTCGCCATCTTTTTCCGTACCGATCGCGAGGATGACAGAAAATGCATGTACGTCAGTGGTCAGTGTTAGCAAGGTAACTACAACATGACATAAGCAGAAGTTAAAGAGCAGTGTAATTAGCAGGTCTCTGGAAAGGAAATATTAAAATGCCGATAGTACAATCGATGCGTAGATGAGCTTTGCATGCATTTATTTCTCATATCAATCTGTGCCGAGAATTATTTTTCTTAGTGAGCTCACTGAACTATTACCTTAGTAATAGGCTTTTTTATAGTCTTCTTTAACTTCTAAAATAAAATTTGTATCTATAGACCTGTATATATTACTTTTTTATACATTCTAACGGTATGGTCTATGCCCAGAAAATGGGACCTTTCAAAAATTGTGTCAAACCTGACGGAATTAAAACAAACGCGGCTCGGCGAAAGTGCTTGCGTCAACGTAAAACCACTTTTATTGTTCATTCATGAGCATTTTTTAAGAAAAATCGGCTAAGAAAACGCATTTTTCTTGGTTAGAAAACACGACTTTCCATTTTGTTACCAATATTTGGACTTCAACAAAATATTACAAAACTACTACTCCAAAAATTTTAACAATTCCCAAAACTAAGGTTTCAATACACTAGTAAAGATCTGATCTTTACAACAAGAACAAACAATATTTATTTTTCCCTGATAAGTAACTTTTCTGATTGTACCCTGTAAAGAATATAAAGGTTGATGTTCAGGATTAACTCTCAAGAGAACGCAGTTACACGGTGACACCAAGGAATGAATTTTGTTTTCAAGAATAAAATTCATGTCTTGTAGCCGCCGTGTAATTGACTTTTTTTGTAAAATTCATTAACTATTCATGAGGGTGCAAACCAATCCCAGCACAATATTTAGATCACATGAACACAACTGTAAACCCCAATACAAATCAAACAATATAATTAACTTTTGATACAAACTCCTGCTCAGCTAATTAGTATTCATTAACTTTTGATACAGATCTCTACTGATTCGCATAACAATACTTTGCATTCAATTTATTGTTTTCATTTCAGAAGTAGAATAAAATATTCGCGTCCGTTCTGTATGGTCGTTTAACTTTTTCTCCCGCTCATATTTTATATACCGTAATGATTCGATTTAGCGCCCTCCTTCCAATAAGCGCCCCCTTCCGAATAAGCGCCCCCCTTCGAATGTGTTTTTGTAAATAAGCGCCCCTATTCCAATAAGCGCTCCCATTCTAATTAGCGCCCCCATTCTTATAAGCGCCCCTATTCTAATAAGTGCCCCTATTGTGGATAACTGGCCATACTGAAGTCATTGACGTCAACTAAATAAACTCCTGGCCGTTCACCGTACAGTCTATGTATATATTTACTGCTAAAATGAACAATTATTTTAAAAGTAACTGAACTTTTAACAATTTCTAACTGTTACAGTTTCTGTTATTGTTAGATACATTTGGTTGTTTCCCAAAAAATTAAATAAGCGCCCCGTCCCGAATAAGCGCCCTCTCTCGAGGTGCCAAAAGTAAATAAGCGCCCCGGGCGCTAAATAGATCATTTGCATTATGACGTAAATGCGCAAAGACTTCTGGTAGTTGTAGTTAGGTTAGAGGGAAATTTTGAATCCTCATCAAGCCCGCTTGCCCAAGAAAATCGTGATGGAGATAAAGAAAATTACCGTCATCGAAGACATCCTGTGGCTTCATTTAAAGGGCAAAAAGCAAGCTCTCAGTATAAAACCGAGTCCGATAAAATTAAAAAAAAGTTATACAAGATATCGTTTATTTGCTTGGTTGCGTTTTGTAGTGAAGTTTCAACGAGTGTATCAAATTCCTCCAGTGGAGTCTCAGTCGCGCGGCTATTTATTTAAGTTCCTATAATTTTTGCTTGCAAGGTAATACAATTTTTTTTTATTTTCAAATAATTTACGAAGACGCAATATTTTACCCTTTCTAAACATGGGGGAGTACATGATGTCTACACTCGTAAAATTCTTTGAGGCTCATCGTTCAAGTCTCACAGATAATCACTCATCAACAAGATAATGTAAATAAAATTAGATTTGCTCGCACGGCCCTCGCTCGTATTGAAACCACAACTCTTAATCGACGAGTTGACATTTCCAGTACAAAAACAAGAAAACTTCTTTGTTAACTAACATTGCAATTGCAGTTCGTTCTATTTGACGAAAACAGAAATACAATTTTAAGATTAAAAAAAAAAATCATAATTTGTATTCACCTGCCCAGGGAAGTTTTGATTGATCAGCTTGGAAATCCTCTATGATTGACCCTTCATGATTCAACGATGAAGCTCGATTGAAAGAGGAAAATTATTTGACTCGTTTCTCTGTCGCACTGTAAAAATAAATTAAACTGACTTTCCCGCCGAGAATCATGATATATGGTGAATTTTCTTAGTTTTCAGTGAAGAATTAATTGACATGCGATCGATGGAAGCGATCGTTTGTTGAACGTCTGAAAATAGATGAAGTTAGATGATAAACAAAGTCAACGGCTTGCCTTGCTTTCATTTGATTCCACACAAATTTAGTCATATCCTAGACTCGTCCTTTCAAGCAATCTGTTTCCAGTGCGCGATTTTTTGAAGCTGTGATATTAGGCTAAAATTATTTACGAAGAGTTGTCGGCCGCGATTAATGAATTTCTACCAAGTCAACTCCGCCACACAACGTACATATTAGACTTACTTGAACCCGAACAACATTTGTCTGTCTTGGTCAAAACACAGAACTCAGTCAATTTTCATTCCAAAGCTATCGTCCTGTTTTCTATATTTTTGCCAGATAACCGAAAATAAATGTATAAACTAATTTCGAAGCGAAAAGAGCGTTAACTTAGCAGCTCAACTTCAGATCAAAATAAAAGTCCTGGATGTCCACCTTCGCGCTTAGCTGCCCTTAGCCAATCATAACGCAGAAATGGTGTTTTCCCGCGAACTTAACTACAACTACCAGAAGTCTTTGCGCTTTTACGTCATAATGCAAATGGTCTATTAACCTTTTTATCAGATTGAGAGGCGTGATACAGTTCACCGTAAGAAAAAATATGACGGCTGTACATGTTACCACAATACCCTGAGAACCTTACACAGCCAATAGAAACACAGAAATCCATACTGTTTATCAAAATTCCTTTCACTAACAACATCGCGTAAGCTAAGTTTGGAGTTTTTAGAACATTTTGTGATAATAGGTTTTTTGGCCTGGGAAAGCCCTTTTAAAAACCTGAGGGAAAAACTCCACTTCTGGGGGACCACGCTTGCTACGGGAACGCCGGGATCTATTGCAGTATTTGGAATATCCAGAGACGTAACAGACAAAACTTGCTCCAACAGTAGACTTACTTCCAAGAACATAACCAAAGAATATTTTACAATGGCACTTCAATTTATATAGTAACTGACGAGGCTATTTTTAAAAACATTCGTAATCTTTCCTTAGAACCATTGGCTAACGTTTATCCTAGTTCTGAAAAATTAATTACTTACAAAACCGCGCAGGTGGATTACAGTTTTCTACAGGTTGTAATTAAACACTTTTTTATAGCTAGGATTACACGGACAATAAACATAAGAGCAGGTACTAGTTTGGCTAATGAGCTAAAGCGTTATCTTGCCAAAACAATATTACTACGTTGGATTTTCTATGTTTTTTAACAGCTTAGCTTGTAAACAAATAAAACTAAATCATCGTAATTTCTCTCCTAACAATTTTATGCAGGTTTAATCAGTGTTTTAAGTTTTATGTGCGCCAAGAGTTAAGGGTAAATCAGTGCCAGTCGCCATCTATTTGCGTACCGTGGATGGCTGAAAACACGTCTGTGTTCGCAAGGTAACTACAACATGACATAAGTAAAAGTAAAATACCATTCCAATTACACGAACATTGATGGCCTGCAAATGCAGGTCGTATTGTTTCACTGCCTCTGAGTCAGATAAAACTACAAATAAAAATTACAAAATCTCTTGTGCGTATTGTCCCTGGAGTTACATCGGCGAGACAAAAAGATCGTTTAGCACACGGCGAAAAGAACATATCAGGAATACTAAACAATGCGCTAAAGGCTCCAATGTAGCAAAACATGCCTGGACTCTTGATCACGCCATCGACTTTGAAAACGCGGAGATAATTGACAAGGGAAGCAATCGCATTAGAAAGACACTTGAATCGTGGCACACGGCAAAAACGGCCGAGGCCGACAACAATTCGTGCCCTCTGCCAGGACAATATAACATTATTTTAAACAAACAATAATTTATACACTTTTAGCATTCCGTTTAACATTCTTTTACACATACTTTTAACTTTTTAATTTATGCGATTTGCTAGTCATATTTAAATTTTTAGGTCCATTTTATCACTTCATTTTTATCCGTCGAAGACAGCAGCCTGGCTGTCGAAAGCTAATAATTTTTAAAATATTTTTACCAGAGAACGCTTTTTATCTTCTTACAATGAATCCTGGTATCGGATCTTCAATATTTTTATAAAAAAATTACTGGTAAAAAGAACAAGTAGATAATAAAACAAATGACGTTCCCGATCTGTTGCTCAGCATGTCTATCTTTCACAAGTTAGATGTACATAAAATTACGCCAATTCGATTTACATCAATATTAAAAAACTCATTAATAGTTCATAAAGAAAATACAAAAGAAATTAATGTTAAATGAGTGTCTTTATATCTGATAAAGACACGGCTAAACTTTACGTCCAATTTTCAAGGCCAAAATAACCCCAAATCTAAAAATTAGTACAAGCATGAGTTAATTTACATCATAAGACTTTTAAGCCGTTCAATAAATTCGCAGTACGTGAAACTTGATAAAACACTGCTGCTCATTTATTAAACATTACCAAAACGTTTACATTACTAACTACACTATTTGTTGCCAACGATACGCTTGAAAGAAGATTTGTACTATTTGTAGTCGGAACAAATGAAGTTCACACTTTTCTTTCGATCCTGTTTGTTGATTTCTTTGCTTTCTCTTTGTTCGAAACTTAACTGCTGCCATTCCCCGGCTCTACTCCACAAGATATATACTGGTTTACATCTTGGATGATGAGTAACAAGTTTTGCGCCCCTTGCTGTGAAATGTATGTATTGCCGAACTGATTGATGCTCGACCCCGCGCAAATGCCAAGTAGTAGGTTACGTCACCCAACTTGATCCATCAGGTAGCGTTCTAAAAATAGGCTAGATGTGGACAGAGGAATTAAAAATAGATGTATGAAAAGATGCGTCTATGAGGGAAAGCGTCTCTTGTCTCTCTTAGATCATCTTCTCTTGTTTGCGTTAGTATTACATTTAGTGTTGGCACAAACACGTCCAGTAGTGTAATATCGCAAACTGAACGATCTCGGTATTGTCACAGTTAGTAATAATTTTACAGTTCAACGTATTTATTTTATTAGCTGCATTCACAGAGCTAAACACCAAGGGTGACAGAACCTGCTGTACAAATAAAAATTTGTCAGGATTAAGATTTGCCCCAGTTTTCTGAAGTCTCGACTTAAATAAGATATATTAAATTAAAAATTGCTACCGTTGGTGTAGAACCAAAACAGCTAATGTCACCTCGGGTATCGCTGAAACAAAAATAGTGAAGTAGAGTAAAACGGCAAAATAGTATGAGTTTCTTATTTCTATTTATTTTTAAATAAAACAAGGAACCTGAAAAAATGCTTGGCTTTCAGTCAAGTGTCGCACTTTGTCAAATGAAGATCTCTCTGTGGGAACCCTTGGTTACAGAAGTTTTTATACCTCGTCGAGTACAGTTCCTTGGAATGACCTAAGTCTCAGCTGCAAGTCAGGATCATTTTATCGAATATTTTGTTTCCTCGAATTAAAAAGCACAGGAAAAGCACACCATAGCTAAGTTAAAATTATTCCACTGAATTCAATTTATTTGGTACGTGGATAGGATATATGAATAATTAATTATTTAATCCCATTTAACTTTACATGAGAGACTACCACAAATCATGTAAATTACACATATACCACTTCTGTTCAACTCTTGGGCAATTTGTTAAAAATTTGAGCTTATAAATATTTCCTTCTTCGACGTGCGAATTCAAAAGGAAAAAGACAACGCCAACCGCACAGCGGAACACAAGAAAACGAAACCATGTTAACCTCAACGGAAATTGTGTTCATCGTCATTTTAACATTGGAGGCAGCCATTATTATAATAGGGAACGTTTTCACCATTTTTATGTTCTTGACTCGGAGATCTCGTCTTAGACGAACTTATATCCTTCTCATCAATCTTGCCGTGGCGGATTTACTTGTGGGGATAACAGAGCCCATTGTCCTCGGTACCGAAAAGATTCCCAGAATGAAAGCGGTTCGATTAAAAGATGTAACCAGGATCGAGAATCCTTCATCAGCATTTCAAATCCTTGGCTCGAGTACGTCCGTCGTTTTCCTCGCTCTTATTTCTTTGGAACGTGCCCACGCCGTGTTGCGGCCACTCCACCATCGCCTTACAACCATTCGCGTTTACATTTGTACGATCGTTGTCGCCTGGACAGCAGGGCTATGCATGGCTGGGACAAAATTGCTAGCGATGTACGAGACAGCGGTGGACAGAAAGTTGAGTACTGTTGCTATTCATTCATTCCTTTCCATGTGTGTGCTGTTTATATGTGCAAGTTATTTCGCTATACGTACTCGATTTCACCGCAAAGTACCTGTAAGAGACTTCTACTACCAAAGATTAACAGAACAGAATTTACGACTTTCAAGAACATTCTTCATAGTAGCTGCTGTGTCACTTGTATTCTGGCTGCCAGCTATTTTAGTGTACACCATAATGGTTTTCTGTCGTGGGTGTTTTTCACCGACAGTGGTGACGTTTGTGAACTGTCTGCACTTGGCAAATTCCATGGTTAATCCATTTGTGTACGCCCTTAGAATGCCAATATTTAAAACTGCCTTGAAGAAATGCTGTACAAAACGTAAGGAAAACTTGAATTTAGGACTTGGACTTAACGTAAATAATGAAACCAGGGAAATAACTACGCATTTATAAATTGCAACAAATGTGCAAACTCCTGTACAGAACTGTAGTATATTTGCGTTAATTCTGGTCCGTAGAATTTTTTTTTTATTTTAGTGAAAAGGTTAATATTAGTTTCTGCAGTATTGTTGATATTAGTTTGTGCAAAAACAGTTTGGGTAAAACATAAATGAGGACACAAACAACCAAGTTTGGGTTAATTGTTTAATTTGCAAGTATAACTCCTGGTCATCACAAATCTCCTGCATTTTACAAGCTCATTCTTTATTCTGTTTTCTTGCATTTCCTTGCACGTTTTAAAGAGTAAATTTGGCTAAAATGCGATAAACCTGGTGTAAAGGCGCATCCGTCAACTTTATTAAACCCAAATAAATAAAGTAGAATAAAACTATAAGTAAACGGGGGGGAGGACAGGGGGCGTTTTGTTTGTATATTCGGAATATTAAGAAACGTATGAAAATATTAAAAGGGTCTTATTATTGTAAACGTATTTCGAGTAATGTCTATGTTTAAGCTCAAAATAGACGTAAACCTATATATATTATATAGCTACCTCAGTTGTTGTATTTTGTCGTTTCTGTTGCTCACAATAAAATGCAAGCAAAAGATAAATCCCCTACTACATTAAAAGGGACCATGTCACGGATTTTAGCAAAACTGAGGCAGAGATAATGACTATCAAATTCATTTACATATATAAAATAACCTCTTAAAACAGTGAAGGAATAATAAAATAACACAACAAATGCAAGGGAAGGTACAGATGGCCAAAAGCAACGAAGATTGAAACGGATTGCGGTATTGGTTTTTGAAATATGGTCCGGCGAAACAGTTTTCAAAGTTAATCTTGTCTGCTTGTAACTTTAAATTAAAACGCCCGGGAGACACATTTGGCCGCAATGAAGCTATGGTTTTGTCATTTAGAATCATATAGTTAATTTCTTTGGAAACATTTAGTTTCGTAGCGAATATTTAACAAAATTTAACAACATAAAATAACTTAGCCGTGACACAGTCCCTTTAAAATAATAAGGAAAAGCGTAGTTGTGGGTTGAAAATATTAAATATCGGTTGTTCAAAATATATCTTGGTAAATGTATAAACAATCGGAACATTAGCTGTTAATAATGTTACTGACTCGTTTTCTTAATTTAGTTGATCAAAATATATCTTCTCCTTTTTCGATGATGCATTGTATAGATGTTGTGTTTCTTGGAAACAAGTTCTTCGGCGGAGTATGTGTAAATAACTTGGTTGTTCTATTACACTAGAGGTTTTGCTATGTAGCTTGGTTATTTTAAATGTATACCTTACTTGGAACTTAACAGATTTCTTGGTTAAACTTGGGTTCATTTATATTCCTCGAACATCATTGCCGCTTTGACATTATTTTCAATTTCCAGCTGCGTTACCTAAGCAATTTCTTTGTGTTCACACGGGTGTCGTTTGGAATAATACGATAAAATTGAGGAACCACTTTTCGTGACCGCTATTTTTGGAAATAGTTGCCTTGGACTCTTCTACACACTAATAAAATTTTGTTTAATTTTTCTTTCGAACTTGACTCGTTTTACTGACTTCTTGGATGTTTTTAGTAGCACTATTTTATTACTTATGTAACTCTTTCACACTTTGCACAAAGGTGCAAAAATCCAAAGGAGTGATGCCTCAAGAACATGTTTGTCCCGAACTCACGTCCCTTTAATGATATGGATAATTTCTAATTAGAAGTACCGCCAACGAAGCTGGTATTTCGCAACCAATTCTTTGTAACATTTTTTTTTCGACCGAAAATTTTAACAACAACATTTATTGTAAATCATAGCACTACTCTTAACTTTTCTCTTTTAAACATGTTCCTTGTGAACAGTAAAATGCTCGCGCGACCTTGTTTGGACCAAACATGCTTCTTATGAAATGAAAAATTAAGAAAGAAAAGATCCCTCGCAAAGAAACTTTTTCGAAGGTACATGCCTAAGGTGGCGTGCGACGCAGCCGCACTTGAGCGTGGAACGACGTAAGCCTAAATTTGAGGGTTTGCCATATTTGACAGATCTCGACTGACAGCTTAAGTTTGATCCATATAAAAGACCGCGTGCCAGATCTTATCATCAGAATTGTAATAGAGTGTTAAAGAGTATTGACAGTATTGAAAAGTCAGAGTTGAGAATCAGTTGTAAAGATGTAACCGGGTGCGAGGACAGCGAAATAAAGAGGGATTAAAGAGCATAGCAATATCTGTGCATTGTTGAAGTAGAGAAGCTAATACCCTCGAGATAAACAAATGATAAAGCCAGGATCCGAGCTAGGAACCGAGCTAGGATCCTAACCCTATTAAAAAAGCTAACCGCAAGCAGCCCAAGCTAAAGTAGGCTAACCGGAGTGCTAGCTAGTTAGGCCAACCGAACGATATTTAGGCTATCTGGAGTGCTATTCAGGCTTACCGGAGCGCTAGTTAGGCTAACCGGATCCTGGCTCGAATCCTTGCTCGAATCCTGGCTCGGATCCTGGCTCGAATCCCGGCTCGAATCCTGGCTCGGATCCCGGCTCGGATCCTGGTTCGGAACCTGGATCGAATACTGGCTCGGATCCTGGCTCGAATACTGGCTCGATGTTTAGGTATCCTAAATCCCCTCAAAACTCACTTCAACAATTTAAAATACTTAGTGCAGGGGGCATGGTAGCACTGCAAAGTCAGCACATTAAAAATCGGTCAGTGTAAAACGCAGACTGCGGGCTAAAATGCAGACTGCAGACTGCAGTCGACCAAGGGTAAAATGCAGACCGTGGATAAAGTAACAAAGTTCGAGTCACACAGCCATTTTCCCCGCCGGCTCCAAATTGCGAAGGAATGTACAGGTCTGACAACGCTTTGCACGAGCGATCACGAAAATGAATTAGATTTTATTTTTTAATTAAAAAAGAACCGTTTTTTTAAAAAAAAACAACAACTTAGAAGTCGCGTACGTTAACTGTATTTATTTCCTGTCAAATCAACTGGTGGGTTTGTTAAAGGAGCATAGGACAAATCGCATTTCTCTTTTCCATTACACAAAGCAAACTTGAAATGAAATCATGTGGTTCAATAAACGGTGACTTTAGGGATTGAACTAGAGCAAAGCGTTATCATTTTTTAATAAACCACGAGACCAAAATCGTAGTTATACTGCCTCAATTCAAGGATAAGGATAAGATTTTATTTGCCTCTCCAATAAAAAATTGTTTTTCAGGGTCAAATTACAATGATATGTTAAAAATGTACAGTTAAAAAAATTCAACGCATTTCAACTTAGCTTGAAAAATCAAAGAAATTTTGGCCACAGCCAAAAACTCATACTTTGTCAATTTGTAGGCCTAGGTATGTAACTGAAAGATATCAAGTTAGTTTTTCAAAACATTCAATTTTACGGCAGAAAACCACAAATAACGGTAATCGTACCGGAAGCTCAAATTTCACTTCTCGACAATCCGAAATTTCACGCTCTTCAGCTTCTTGCTACTCAGACGTTTCAACCGCTGTAAATCTTTCCTTACCTTAGTTGCATAGATTGACTCTTCCTTTATTGAAATATAGTTAGTATTTTTATCTCTGATTATTTCTGAGCCAGCTGAGCTTCGATTAAGTAGACACATTTTTCTCATTTAGGAAAAAGGCTAAAATAATCCAAATTCAGTGAGGAAAAAAGCTGACCGGTAGTGCTTCAAATCTTCTGATATTTTAGCCAAAGAGAGTCCAGTCGTTGAATTTTAGGTTTATGGTTTCAAAAGTGTAGGATCTAGTAGCAGTTTTTAACAAAGGTCGATCAAAGGTCGACAAAATTACAATTCCGCGGCTTTGAAAAGAACAACTGAAACACGAAACACGCAATAGAGTAATTTGTATATTTTTTGGGCAAAGACAACACGGTAAAATTAGCTTTGAAGTTTTATACGTTTGAGACTTTAGAAAAATAGTATTTATCCTAAAGATTGCCTACAATAGAAGAAATACCAAAAATAACAGCACTTGAACTCTCCCTGATGTTCGTCACACACGAGCGACTTGGAGCGGCGAATGACAAAAATATTTTCCATTGTTTCAAAGTAAGCCATATTCTGAAAAAAGAAAAATCTATTTTCTTTAAACTTTGCCCACAAATCTGTCTTAACTAAAAAACGAAACAGCTTTCATAATTGCAAGTATCGTAAGATATATGTTTTAATATTTTATTCATTTAGACCACAACCGGCCTATTTTTAGCAATGGCGACAAGTGAAAATCGAGTCACCGCTTCAAAAATTTATGCTCTAACTTTAGAAATTGTCTTAACTCTCCTGGAATAAACTGGACCTTTATCTGTATAAAGCACACAATTTTGATTCGTTTAAAAGAAACTATTAATACGAAATATTTTTGATTTGAAGTCTACTTGGCCATTGACGCGAACGGCTCAAAAAAATGGCACATTTTCAACGGATCACTGCGCAAAAGTCCAACTACTTCCGCATTACATTTGTTTCCATACCAACTAAAAAGAATTCAAAGAGTACCATGATGGAAATAGAAAAATATGTTGTGGTTTAAGCGAGCTTTTAGTGCAACCAGGCGGCAACTTGGCTTATGTTGCAAACATGTTTTGTTTACATTGCAACAGCGGGCAGTTGCTCACGCGAAACCAATTTAGCATAAACAACACAATATTTCTTAAACATTGTAACCTTACAAAACTTTATATCCGCTCACACAATAAAACATCATTTAAAACTCGAAAACCTTAGCAGCTAGCGAGTCAGCAAAAAAAAAAAAAATACTGTCGCCTACCTGCAAGCCGGTGAGACAACAAAATTCATTGTCAGGTCCGCCATGGCCATGTTATTGGATTCTACATTTCTTTCTGGTTTTCGTCAACCATAGTATCCGCAGAAAGTTTCAAACGGTAAACATAACACACATAACATAACATTGAACATACCACATGATTGTGATAACTTAAACAAATGAAAGAAAGTTGCGGACAACACATCCCAAGAAATCAAGCGATCACAACAGATCGGCTTGAACAGTTGATTGAAAGTTGCGTCACGCAATCTAACCTGAATCCAACTGCCTTATGGGCGAACTGAATAATTATTGTCCAAGAATCGGACTGTCCAAAATATGGGCTGTAAATATTTTTGACCGACGTATTTGTTTGATTTCTTGTTTTCGACCACTTCCTGTACATCTACATCTGGATGCTTCCAAATTTGAAATTTTAGGCTCGCTTTTGAAATACAAAAAACCCCGCTTTTTCAAAATAATAAATTGTTCTAGTAAACGATAAAGGTAAGTAAGAAAGAAATAAAAAGTGGAACAAAAATAAGTCTTTACAAACCACGCCGCCACGCACTTGTCATTCATACTTTGTTGTTGTTTTCGCGAAGCATTATCAACTTACAAAACAAATGGAGGAGTTGCGCTTTTTGTTTCACACTTCAAAGTATAGAGGAAGTTGCGGCAATCGAAGGGGATAACCGAGCTCGTTCGTCTTGGAGACTGCAATGATCTTATAGCAAACCATTTAATTTCGTGGCATTTCTGTTAGAGCACGAACTAGTTTTTGCAAGAGCAGGTGTATTTGGATTGTCTTCATCAAAGAAAGGCGAAATTATATAAGTCCCAAGCATCGCCATTCTAGTTTTTCATAGGAAATATTCAAAACAGCACGGGCCTTTCTAATATCCCACTCACCGTGGTGATAAAAAAGCCATTAGAAGCAGAGATGTGCTAAATGTGCACATGGCCGACAAGATCAGGTTTGTAAACGTATCTCACATTACGGTAGTATAAGCTTATAGATTTCCTTTAATGGCTGAGTGGAAAATTTTTCTAGGCAAAAATGTCGTGTTCACTTTTTCGTTGGCTATATTTTTAGTGTGGCCAGAAAATGTGCAGGGTTTTTCTATCCTTCTGATAATTTCCACCCTACTTCTTTCTCCGTAAGATGGAATAGATGATGAGGTCAATTGAGCTCTATTACACCCCCCCCACCCCCCTTAACGAACCCGCCCAACCGGGGAATGAAAAAACCCGTCCGCGAATAGGACTGTTTGAGTTTTCTTTCAGCTAAATACGTTTTCAGCTTAATACGTAAGCTTCGTTTCTAATAAACATACCAAAATGGTGCACACGAGGACATATACATCTGTTAAAAATATTTAGAGCCGATATTTTGGACAGTCCGATTCTTGGACAATAATTATTCAGTTCGCCCATAAAGCAGTTGGATTCAGGTTAGATTGCGTGACGCAACTTTCAATCAACTGTTCAAGCCGATCTGTTGTGATCGCTTGATTTCTTGGGATGTGTTGCCCGCAACTTTCTTTCATTTGTTTCAGTTATCACAATCATGTGGTATGTTCAATGTTATGTTATGTGTGTTATGTTTACCGTTTGAATCTTTCTGCGGATACTATGGTTGACGAAAACCAGAAAGAAATGTGGAATCCAATAACATGGCCATGGCGGACCTGACAATGAATTTTGTTGTCTCACCGGCTTGCAGGTAGGCGACAGTATTTTTTTTGCTGACTCGCTAGCTGCTAAGGTTTTCGAGTTTTAAATGATGTTTTATTGTGTGAGCGGATATAAAGTTTTGTAAGGTTACAATGTTTAAGAAATATTGTGTTGTTTATGCTAAATTGGTTTCGCGTGAGCAACTGCCCGCTGTTGCAATGTAAACAAAACATGTTTGCAACATAAGCCAAGTTGCCGCCTGGTTGCACTAAAAGCTCGCTTAAACCACAACATATTTTTCCATTTCCATCATGATACTCTTTGAATTCTTTTTAGTTGGTATGGAAACAAATGTAATGCGGAAGTAGTTGGACTTTTGCGCAATGACCCGTTGAAAATGTGCCATTTTTTTGAGCCGTTCGCGTCAGATGGCCAAGTACACTTCAAATCAAAAATATTCCGTATTGTTTGTTTCTTTTTAACGAACCAAAATTGCGTGCTTTATACAGATAAAGGTCCAATTTATTCCAGGAGAGTTAAGACAATTCCTAAAATTGGAGCATAAATTTTCGAAGCGGTGACTCGACGTTTTTTCCTATTTTCAGTTGTCGCCATTGCTAAAAATAGGCCGGTCGTGGTCCAATTGAATGTAACTCTTAAAAAAATATTTCTTGCGATATTTGCAAATATGAAAGCTGTTTCGTTTTTTAGTTAAGACAGATTGGTGGGCAAAGTTTAAAGAAAATAGATTTTTCTTATTTCAGAATATGACTTACTTTGAATCAATAGAAAATATTTTTGTCATTCGCCGCTCCAAGTCGCTCGTGCGTGACGAACATCAGGGAGAGTTCAAGTGCTGTTATTTTTGGTATTTCTTCTATTGTAGGCAATCTTTAGGATAAATACTATTTTTCTAAAGTCTCAAACGTATAAAACTTCAAAGCTAATTTTACCGTGTTGTCTTTGCCCAAAAAATATACAAATTACTCTATTGCGTGTTTCGTGTCACGTGTTTCAGTTGTTCTTTTCAAAGCCGCGGAATTGTAATTTTGTCGACCTTTGTTAAAAACTGCTACTAGATCCTGCACTTTTGAAACCATAAACCTAAAATTCAACGACTGGACTCTCTTTGGCTAAAATATCAGAAGATTTGAAGCACTACCGGTCAGCTTTTTTCCTCACTGAATTTGGATTATTTTAGCCTTTTTCCTAAATGAGAAAAATGTGTCTACTTAATCGAGGCTCAGCTGGCTCAGAAATAATCAGAGATAAAAATACTTACTTTATTTCAATAAAGGAAGATTCAATCTATGCAACTAAGGTAAGGAAAGGTTTACAGCGGTTGAAACGTCTGGGTAGCAAGAAGCTGAAGAGCGTGAAATTTCGGATTGTCGAGAAGTGAAATTTGAGCTTCCGGTACGATTACCGTTATTCGTGGTTTTCTGCCGTAAATTTGAATATTTCGAAAAACTAACTTCATATATTTCAGTTACATACCAAGCCCCTCAAACTGACAAAGTATGAGTTTTTGGCTGTGGCCAAAATTTCTTTGATTTTTTCTGACCATGACACTTAAGTTTCATACGACCTGAAGAGAATCTAAGTAATTTATTGTAATTTATTGACGGGAATGTCCGGAGGCCATACTTCCCTTCGAGTCTATAGAAGTCGGTTAAAAAACCAGTTTTCTTTTCGTGTCTTCTGATTTGAGCCAGATTCTATATATGTAGCAAGTTTAAAAAAATACGAAATAAGATTTTTGTTCTGAAACCCTTTTTGTCATTGTGAAGAGAATTTTCAATATCTTCAAGGTTGTCTTGACGTCATCCGCCCTATTTCCAAAAGTCTTTATCATGCAATCTTTGATATCGCCGAAATGATTAATGATGTCATTTGCTTTCTTTCCTAATTTCAACAGCATTCATATTATAATGTGTACATAGAAGCAAAGTGAACATGTCAGTTTTGAAAATATTGGCCACTTAATGCTTCTTTAGTTTATTCTTTTCAACTTTTGCTAGGATTTGTCACGTACATCTCTATGTAGTTTCGATGTTTTCGCTGAGGAATCATCTAAATGTAACGTTCCTTCAAAATCGAAATAAATGATAGAAATATAAGATTATACTGTCATTATTACTAAAAAATAAAAGAATTGTGATGATTTTTGAAAGCAGATGCTATTAATTTAAATCTATTTCAAAATTGCATATAATTGAAAGCGAGATACGATTGTTTTGAGCAAACTAATTTGACTTAATCATTGTACTTTCAGCTGTCTTTCTTAAAAATCAAATTTGACTGTGGCACGATTCATAATCTTGGTGGACATAAGAAGTCCTCTCTAAACGTTAAGACCGAAAGGCAACCCACCAACAAGAGCACAACTACATCATGCTAAAAGCAACCGCTATTACATTTATAGTCATCTTCGCACTCGAATCTTCCATCATCTTGATAGCAAACGCCTTCACCGTATTTGTCTTCTGGACGAACAGTTCTCGTCTAAAACGGACTTGTTTTCTCCTGATCAACCTCGCCATCGCTGATTTACTAGTAGGAATAGCTGAAGCAGTGGTGCTTGTGACACAAAAAATTCCCTACGTTGAAAAGGAAGAACTAAAACGTCAAAGCTTTTCGCAGGCATTTCATGTCTTTGCGTCGAGCACGTCAGTAACGTTTCTCGCTCTTATTTCGCTGGAGCGCGTTTACGCCGTGTTGTGGCCACTTCGTCATCGCGTCACAAGCACTCGACCTTACATTTACAGCATCGCTACCGTCTGGATAGCTGGACTGTGCATGGCTGGGCTACGTTTGTTTACAACGTATAACGCAAAAGTGGATATCATTTATGCCTCTGTAACTACTTATGTCTTCCTGTTGATCTCTCTGTTGATTATCTGTGCAAGTTACATGACGATCCGTTCGCGATTGCACTGTACAACACCCGAACTAGAGGTACACAACCAAAATTCAACAGAACGGAATTTACGATTTTCAAAGACTTTCTTCATTGTAGTAGCTTTGTCACTTGTGTTTTGGTTTCCAGCGTTTGTGGTGTACACCATAAACGATTTCTGCTCACAATGTTTTCATCCTACTGCGCTGAGTCTTGTGAACATTCTCCATTTGGCAAATTCTGTAGTGAATCCATTTGTGTACAGCTTTCGGATGCCTATTTTTAAAGAAGCTTTGAAAAAGCGCTGTAGAAAGCGAAACCAAAATATTGAATTAAGACCTGTCTTTTTTAATGCGCGCAATCAAGTCCAGATAATTTAACATATTACACGCTTATTAACCATTTTGCATTCGACTGGCTCACATCGAATTGGTATTATCCGTGATCGTTTTCTTTTACTTTAGCCGTTTCAGTGAATTGTAATGATTAAAGGCGTACCAAAATTAGCAATACAAGTCACGAATGGTCATCCATTGCTTGAAATATTTTTGTTATGAGATCATGTAACTCTCGGTATAACTTAACGCACTTCACAGTGTCACTAGATTAACGGCTCGACAGACACAGCCTTTGCCTGAATATGTCGTAGAACAGGGGAAATAACTAGGTAGAGAGCTTTTAGCTTGACGAAAGAGGTACAGAGAACTTGTTCTTACTCGTCATTCATAGACAACGCCTCGCAAAAAAACACGATACTTTTGTGGAACCCCGACAGATGAATCTTCCTATTGTTAAACAAGAGTCGAAGATAATTCAAAGTAATCCAAAAAAGGTTATCGAATTTGCCATAGTCGAAAACTAAAAATATCTTTGCTTTACTTAGATGCTGCGTTTTGAAAGACAGCTGCACATGAATCGAACTATACAATTTGATTAAATAAAGAAGCTCTATAAGCATTATCAGTTCTAAAAACGGTAAAAACCGCTCGTTTGAACAGTATGGGTGTTGTGTTACGCTGAACGAATAAAATGGGATTCTGAACGTCCTTCCTATCTGCCAGTCAACAAGTGAAGTCGTTCAATTATATTTAATAATATTTCGAGATATAAATTTTATATATTATTTTACATTTGATGCATTTGGCATTAACAATATTATATCCAAAATTATAACGTTTTGTTTCCGACATTTGCCGCAAGCAAACGTCCTTCGTACGAAATACGTTAAACATGTTTAAACATGTTTAAACATGTTTAAACATGTTTTTTCATCTTTTTTCACTCAACTTGTTTTCTTTTTGTTTTAGTTATTTTTAATAGTTATTTATTTAGTTATATTTTTATAGTTATTGTTCAATTGATGGAATTTTTAATAAGCTTTTTTACCAGCCTTGTTTCTTATTTGGTGAATTTTGACCTTTCTTTTTTCGAAAAGTCTTTATACAGCAATCTTTGACACAGAGGTTACCGTAATGATTATTGATTTCAATGGCCACACAGTGTTCATATTATAATATGTCATAAAAAACAGATTGAACATAACGATTTTTAAATATATTGGCCACTGAGTACTATTTATGCCTACTGTACCATATACTATTTATCTTTTTCTTTTACCCCAACATTACGTAATATTTTTCAAGTCCATTTCGTTGTGGTTACATCGTGAAATAATCCAGAAGCAACCTTTGCTTCAAAAACAATTTCTTTACCGTGACATTTCTTTAGAACGATATTACAAAAACTAGATCACTGCAATTGATGTCGCAGTTAAATTTCAAAACTGCGTATTGTGATAACAGCAGTGTGTGTACCTTCAGCTGTCATTCGAAGAAAAAAAAAATGACAGTGTCACGGCTTATAAACTTTGCCGACAAAAGAATCCCTTCTAAACAAAAAGACTGCAAGCCACATAAAGCTGTAAAATAATACAAATTCATCATGCAAAAGCTTCCGCTACGCAGGGATTTCTGCTGACGTCATCAAAATTTCAATCTTTCAAACTTATCTGTTTCAGTCACCACACCCGAGAGCTTATGTGGTTCTAACTTTTCTTGCGTATGTGGATGTAACGGAAGTATGTGAAATGAAATGAAGGGTATTGGGCAGCACTGTCATCTGGTGTACGTTTTGGTTATAATTCAAATTTGAACTCGTGTGCTTTTGGAGTAACAGGGTAAATAAAGATTTAAATTGCATTCGATAACAGTGACGGATAGAACGTCCTATCAAATATTGACCTTGAAGGTGCTGTGAATAATTGTGACAGCTGCGAATCAATGTTTCAAACAGCTCACTTTTTATATGGTTGATCGTTTTGTGTTATAACCAGGAAAAGCTTTTAGTGATTCGTAGTTTAGTACAAAGCCGTAACTGGGACTGGCCAGATAAGAAGAGATTGCCTTCACCAAGATATTAGGGGTACGTGCATAAACTTGGCTTTCTTCAATTTCGATAAAAAATTTGTTCCACAATAGTTGATTGTAAATATTTCGCTTGATAGGCCCGCACAACAAATCATAGAGAGAAACGTCCCCCCAACAAAGACATCATGTTTAAGGCAGCAGAAATCGTCTTTGTCGGTATATTTGCACTGGAGGCGGCCGCCATCATCACCGTAAACTTGTTCACCATTTTGGTCTTCTGGACTCAAAGATCGCACCTAAAACGAACATACTTTCTTCTTATCAACCTTGCCGTGGCGGATTTACTTGTGGGAATAACAGAACTTATAGTCCTCGGGACTGAAACGATCCCCAGAATGAAAGCGGGTCCAATGGAAGACGACCAAAGAATCAAACATCCTTCGCCAGCATTACAACTCCTAGGCTCGAATGCGTCCGTTATTTTCCTCGCTCTTATTTCCATGCATGGAACTTGCACACGCCGTCTTGCGGCCACTCCGCCATCGTGTAACAAGCACGCGTATTTACATTTGTGCTGTCGTTATCGCCTGGACGGCTGGGCTGTGCATTGCTGGGACAAAATTGTTAGCGTTGTACCACACAGAAGTGGACAGTACATACACTGGTATCATCATTCATTCATGCCTTTTCCTTTCTGTATTGGTTATCTGTGGAAGCTTCCTCACGATCCCTACTCGATTGCCTTCTGCAGCACCTGAACTTGATGTCCACAATCACAAATCAACGGAACAAAATTTACGACTTTCAAGAACATTCTTCATAGTAGCTGCTGTGTCACTTGTTTTCTGGCTTCCAGCTATTAATATAGTTTATACCATAATCGAATTCTGCCGCAAGGAATGCGGGCTGTCGCGGACAGTGATTGCGTTTGTGAACTGTCTGCACCTGGCAAATTCGATGGTAAATCCATTCGTGTACTGCTTTAGAATGCCTATATTTAAAAATGCCTTGAAAAGGTATTTTGGTAGACGCGTGAAAAATATCGAATCAAGAGCCGTTCCTTTTAATGTTAGAAATGAAGCTTATAAAATTACAACTTGCTTGTAGTCTGAACACCCAGAGAAGTGATGCCACTGAATAAAGTCTGGAAGACGCTCCAAACAAATCATTTCTCCAAAGTGCACCCTTCTCCAAAAAAGTAATCGCGCGAAAAGATAATGCTTGGTACTTGTGCACTTGTTTCGCATTTTATCCATTTGTTTATTATTAGAAATACAATATCAATAGACAGAAACCCCGAACAATAGGACGTCGTAACTTTGAGAGTATTTTCATCAATTTGTGTACATGGCAGCAAATTAAACACAGCGGTCTTAAAGATACTATAGCAACCGAACACTAATTAATGGGGCGAAGTCCGATTCATAAAACGCTTTCTAATAGTAGGCCCATCGAAAACATTTTCTTTGGCAATTTTACGGAAAGGGGTTGAGAAAAAAAGTTTCTCTTTTTGTAGGGACGGGTCTGTAGGCACTTCACGAGAAAAAAAAAATTAATAGTGTTATATCCTCAGGGTGCTATCTGGTAGCATTTGAGGTAAAAAAGAAAATAAATTTGCCTGATTTATCTACTTAAATGTCAAAATAATGTACCTGTCATAGAGCTCTCAAGCTCATACATGTGTTTTTCCAAAGAGGTATAATGGGAAAAACTCGACTGCATCTTGCCCTATGCTATGGGTACATAATTATGACGCTGTTTTGAATCTCAAAATGAAGTTGTATTTTGTACTTTGATCTTAATTTTCTTACTCAGTAGTCCACATAGAATAACAAAATTTCCACATATTTTCCAGTTTTTTTAATTAATGTTCCCAACCCATGAAGTCAAAACAAGACAACAAGTTCAGTGGGAGAAAAGGGGTAAGGGATGAAGTGCTCGAGTTGCCAATCAGAATCATCAATAGGAATCATGCAGGGTACATGTATCACAGGTTAGTTGGTTGGCAACGAGAGACTGGAATCCTCTCCTTCCTTTCAGGACTGGAAGCCCTAGTTCCCAAGAACCTGGGGTCCTAATCTCTAGGACCCTTGGGAACAAACACAACCACATGCCCTGGTTCCCAAGAACCTGGGGTCCTAATCTCTAGGACCCTTGGGAACGTTCCCAAGAACCTGGGGTCCTAATCTCTAGGACCCTTGGGAACAAACACAACCACATGCCCTGGTTCCCAAGAACCTGGGGTCCTAATCTCTAGGACCCTTGGGAACAATCACAACAACCAACAACAGCAACACTGGGGGGTCCCCACTATAAGGGGAAAGCTGACCCTGTGAGGCTATGGGGCAAAAGGGCGAATGGTACAGAGCACTTCATCCCCTCCCGTGGTTTATTAACAATAAGGAAAGACAATGCTTAATTAAGATGGTCTAAGGCTATTGAAGAAGTTCAGAAGAGACAGTAATCGAATAACAGAATGGTTGAGTTAGTGTATGCCAGCTCGACACTTAAGCTAACGGTTACATGTATATCAATATCTCAAAAGCAGACACATTGCTCAAGTCTAACAGCTCTAAGCCTGAGCTAGCATACAAAATGGTAACAATATAAAAAAACAATTCTGTAAGCAGGCATGCTGCTTAAGTCCATCAGCTCTAAACGTAAGTTAGCATACAAAATGGAAATAATAATTATAACAATGTCTACAAATACGGGCTTGCTTCTTTAGTCCATCAGCTATGGCTTACGTTTGTAAATAATAATAATAGTAAAATAAACACCCTCAACATAGCCAGATATGTGCGTAGAACTAGAACATTGCCTACATTTTTACAAATACTAAGCTAAAAGAAAACCAAAGAGGGTTGGGTGGGTGGGATTATTGTGAAAACTCTTCTAGGGAGCTCAGAGAATTTGAAGTAAAACTACTCAAGTCTAGATAAAACCGCATGGCCTTGATTGACATAATAGAAAAGGGGGCGATGTGATTGGCCAGCCCAAATAGCGCATCACACTCTAGAAGTGAATTTGACCTTTGAATGTAACGCAAGAGTGATAGTCTTGCAGCATATTACGTGACAGATCTGCATATTTGAATAGAGTGATCTTATGACTTCTCTGAACTCCTTTCATGGTTGTCACATTAACTTTAATTTATATTACATGTAAATTGGCATTTATATTACATATAAATTTGCTTTAATGTTCCCAACCCATGAAGTCAAAACAAGACAACAAGTTCAGTGGGAGAAAAGGGGTAAGGGATGAAGTGCTCGAGTTGCCAATCAGAATCATCAATAGGAATCATGCAGGGTACATGTATCACAGGTTAGTTGGTTGGCAACGAGAGACTGGAATCCTCTCCTTCCTTTCAGGACTGGAAGCCCTAGTTCCCAAGAACCTGGGGTCCTAATCTCTAGGACCCTTGGGAACAAACACAACCACATGCCCTGGTTCCCAAGAACCTGGGGTCCTAATCTCTAGGACCCTTGGGAACGTTCCCAAGAACCTGGGGTCCTAATCTCTAGGACCCTTGGGAACAAACACAACCACATGCCCTGGTTCCCAAGAACCTGGGGTCCTAATCTCTAGGACCCTTGGGAACAATCACAACAACCAACAACAGCAACACTGGGGGGTCCCCACTATAAGGGGGAAGCTGACCCTGTGAGGCTATGGGGCAAAAGGGCGAATGGTACAGAGCACTTCATCCCCACAAATACACGAAGTGTATTCCCCATAGACGAACACCACACAAATATAAAATAGGTTTAAGTTAACATGTAAATAAGTAGTAGTAGCCCTTCGCTCGACTCCTTCTTAGGAGTATAGACCATCAACAGTCTCTCGTCATAGCATCCTGTCCCGTGCATCCCTCTCTAGCTGGTACCAACTCTGAGATTCATTTTAAGTGATTTTGAATTGCCTTATAATGTGCTGCAAGACAGGATAAACTGTCCCAACTTCATGATCAATGCATCTGTAAATTCCTTACCATCTTGTACAAAAGTCTATTTTTCAATAACTATCCCGCCTATATGAGAAACATGTTCTCGCTCCGTTCTACTTCATACAACCTGCGTGGAAACTATATACTGTAAATGCCCAAGCCTAGAACTACAACTTTTGGTCTCCACTCCTTTACTTATCTGGCAACAAAAGAATGGAATTCTCTACCTAATTTTATAAGGCTATGCAACTTATCTGACTTTAAAAGGTACATCTGCAAAGCCAATTCATGAAGCATGTAAATGACAATTTTATAATTAGTTAATATAAGTCAATTTTAAATATGTAAATAGTAACTTTTGTTTTTATTTATTTATTTATTTATTTTTTTTTGTTCTCTATTTTTCGTTCTCGGAAATATTAGCTGTCAAGCTACTCTAAATTCGAGTTTAAATAAAGTTTTATTATTATTATTATTATTGCCCATGGACTTGATCTCTGCTTTTAGCGAACATCTCCAGGTGTTCATGGTCGACCTCTCTTTTAACTCCCTTGAGGATTTCAGGACAAAGCTTGCCTTGTGATTGTACAGGAAGGCATCCGTAAGGTGTGACCTAGCCATTTCATACACGTAAAGGAGTATGTAAACAAATCTCTAAGTCAGTTGGTGTCATATTTAGGTCAAGATATTATTTATCATCTAATACTAAGCTTGCTCTGTACTACACCGTAATTTATCCTTATATCACTAACTGTAATTCAGCCTGGTCTTCTACATGATATGTAACTAATTTAAATAGAATTTTTCATTTACAAAAATGTGCTGTGCGAGCCATTACCAACTCAGACTATCGAGAACATTCTGCCCCCTTATTTGCTAAACTGGGCATCTTAGATATCTTCAAGTTAATGCATTGCAAATAGCTAAATTTATGTTTTACTATCTTAACCAATTATTGCCCCCGATGTTTCTCAATTTGTTTTCTACTAGTAGTCAAATACACAGTTATGATACAAGAATAGCCAAGTGTTATCGACCACATCACTGTCGTACAAATCTAAAGCAGTTTACAATACTTTTCCAGGGTCCTAAAATTTGGAATTCTCTACCAGAAAATGAGTCTGAAATTGACCTAGCTGCACACTCACAGCGAAATTACAAACTTATTGCTAACCCGAGGTAGCCTCCCCCATAAGCCTTGTGGTTTCTTGGAGGTCTCCTCGCCCTATCTTTTAAGTTATTTTAATTTGTATTTGTAATTCTGAAGTGGCAGATAAAATGATGATGATGATAGATTTATAAATACAAGACTGTTAATACTAAAATGCCAATTTATGGTTTCCCTTTGAATGATACAGCACGAATTCAATGAGTGCTGGGAAAAACGGAAAGAAAGACCTTATACAGAGCAAAAGTTTGTTATTCACCACTGAAATTATACATTGCTGACCTGAGAAACATGGCAGGAAGGCAGAACTCGCACAAGAATCAATTAGGGAAGAAGGTGCGAAAAATAAGGCGTATTTGAACAATTTAGACACTTGCGACACAGACATTCATTCATTGTAGATAGAGTAGCTCCTGTTAGATTTATCCTTGTGCCACTAAATTTGGCAGGCTTGAAATGGTTAGAATTTCGAGTATGTCGTGAGTTGTTTGATGCTTCTTGCATAAACAAGGTAATGTATTCACTGCAAAGCAAAATTTTATGTTTTGATCCTAGGATCATCAATCAATCAATCAATCAATAAAATTTATTTACCCTCGGAGCTGACGGGGGCTGACTAGGCCCCTAGCAAAACATATGCTAATATGCCGAGAAAATAAATTACAAATGTAAAAATATATACAGAACGAAAAATTCATTAATAAATAAGTATTAAATTAAATATTATATTTCCTGTGACATACTCCCGTAAAAAGTCCTGTTATTGTATTTTATGTCAGGGGCGTTCCTAGGCAATTTATAGTGCTACGAGTAAAGGCAGGTACGCCCCTGTATGTTTGGATCAAATTCTTGCTACAATTGTTCAATTTCCCCTTGAGTTATAACCTATTTTTTGTTAAAATGGCAGTCACAATGGCACTTTTAAATACCTCAAATTCCTTGCATTAAATGTAAAAACTCTTTACATTTTCAGAATCTTCATAAAGTATTCTATAAGCTGAGAACTTTCGTTGCTTTGAGTTGTTATTTGTCCTATTTTGACTTTAGTGACAAGGGACGAGAATTCACCACACTAGCCTCCAGCATAGCTAAGTTTATGTCACTCTTCCTCAACTTTGAGCAGCCAAATTATAAAGGGTCTCGTCTACTCAGGTATTAAGACATGACTTCGAACGCTGCAGAAGATAACAATAGCGAATTCCACCGGTATCTTGTAATTTCCAGCCCTTTAGGCTTTACGACGGCTGGTGGAAATTGCTCTAAGTTTCGTTTGTTTTCATATTGAAATCTCATTTAACGCCGGTCGAATAACTATGCTATGATATAACGCAAAATAGAATCAGCTTATAAATATTTATACTTAGCTTTTAGCAAGCTCCTGGATTCCACTTGGCCAAGATGCACCCTAGGGAAATCCGGATTGCTTGTCAAATTTTTTTACTGACCACTTTCGGCGGGAGAGAAGGCGCGCTAGACGAGGCTTGAAAGACATTCACGACGGCCATGACCCTTGTTGACTGTTCTCCGGCTTGACAAGAGAATAGTATTTTCTAGTTGAAGAAATCGTCTTGTTCTTTATAAGTCGTTCATTCACATTACATAATCTCGGGCAAACGAAGGCATGTTGTCTCCACCATACAAATAATGTTTTTGTGAGGTTCATGCTTTTTGCTGTTTTAGCCGCGGTTTGGAGACCACAGGACCTTGAAGCCGAGTCGGTAGAGTGGCCATATTCCGGTAGAGGCAATCCGTTCTGTGTGTGCATATCAAGTTCCTCAGTTGCTGGACCGAATACTTGTTCAGTAGTGCGAGGCCTTCGACAGATCGTCCGCATATTTATCTTCGAACGACAGAATAAAATGTGTAAAACCGGAACGTAGTTCGCGGGCAGATACCAGGATAACTCATAAAGTACTGATGGAGCGATGTTGAAGCAAAAAACAATCGAAGGATATCACAGCAATAATAATTATTGTGAAAACTCTTCTAGGGAGCTCAGAGAATTTGAAGTAAAACTACTCAAGTCTAGATAAAACCGCATGGCCTTGATTGACATAATAGAAAAGGGGGCGATGTGATTGGCCAGCCCAAATAGCGCATCACACTCTAGAAGTGAATTTGACCTTTGAATGTAACGCAAGAGTGATAGTCTTGCAGCATATTACGTGACAGATCTGCATATTTGAATAGAGTGATCTTATGACTTCTCTGAACTCCTTTCATGGTTGTCACATTAACTTTAATTTATATTACATGTAAATTGGCATTTATATTACATATAAATTTGCTTTAAAACTGGTTGCTATAAATAGAAAACCCCTTTTTTTTTTACCTACATTCATTATGAGAATTAATTTTCTTGACAATCTTCTTTTATTACAGACTTTTCGTGTATAATACATAGAGGGAACAAGAACTGAACGGACTTCGAAGTGAATGAAGTTTAATAACTTAGCTTCATACACTATGTTAAATTGAAATTTCAAGTGGGGTGGGGTGGGGTCTTAAGAGAACTCCCTTGCATGTAGGAGGTACGGATAATTTACGGAACTTCACCTTTAAACCTGAAAGCTAGCACAATAACACTGGTTTTGGGTTCACTATCCATTGTTGTTCACCTGTTGGTTTCTAGGGGTTTGACAATGTTAGGCTATAATCGATCTTGGATTTGTCGGAATGAAAATGTGTGCTCAAACTTGTGTTAATTTTTGAATCCAGACCTTGAACTTAGGTAGCTAGGGCCATTGTTGTGTGTTTCACCCCCCCCCCCCAAAAAAAAAAAAAATAGCTGGGGGAATGTAATAAGAAGGGGGTTAGACCGCTCCCCTACATCAACAAGTGCCTCGCTTATGTGGGTAGCAAGCTTAGCCGGGGCACCCTATCGAAAACAAGTTATCTGGTGTACATTGTTTATATGTACCCCTTTTTAGTCGTGTTGTACTTATTTTCTCAATATATTTATGTGACTCATGTAAAAGAGGTTTTTTTAATTATCCACGGGGACTCATTTTTTGTTCCACACTCAAGACAAATGAACATTTCATCTTTATCAGTGAATTTCTGTATTTTGTCATTGAACTGGTTTGAGATATTTAAGTACGTGATCTAATGAGGGATTTTAAGACACACTACAAGAGCTCACACAAACTGCGTGTCTCATGCAGGGCTCGGAATTGTCACAGTTACTCACTCCCAAACCTCTGCTAGGCTGACACCAGCACCAAAGCGCTGGGGAGGGGGCGGTGTGAGGAGTAGATTGCATGATGGGAGAGGGTAGAAAGAAAGGCATGCAGGAGATGGGAGGGCTTAGTAAAGTGAAAGAATAGCAAGGAGGGTGGGAGTGGAGGTGAACATCGGTGCTTGAATGGACTTCTGTTGTCTTCTTACCAGAACAGCTATTTAAACTTTAGGAGTAGTCTGCACTTTTTTAGTGTAAAAAACATATATTTCCTAGTTGTGTAGTTCAAACGTTCTATCATCGAAAACGCGACACCATAGTCTCCAGAGACTGATGGGTGCCAATAAATCAGTTTAAACGTTTAATTGTCTTGGGCTCTTGCGTGAAATATGTTTATAAATTATGACGATTATGTCTTTATGCAACATGTTAAACTGTGCTGTCAGTGTGGACACAATCTTGCATACATTCTTGATATTATATAACTGGTGTAAATAAAACTATTAAACCAGAATTCATTATTGTGATTTCCTAGGCACTCTGCTCTTTTTTTTTGGCAGGAATTTTTTTTTGTATGTCATTCAAGAGTTGATTTTTTAAATTAAATTGAAAATTGCAAACCCAGCAATAACTTGTCAAATCAGGAAAACTTGTTTGAAAATTTGCAAGCCCAAGCAGGAATTTGTCGAAACGTGGACGTACAGACAAACCTCAGACTTGTGTGTTACTCAAGTAAATGCTCAAGCAAAAAATCCTAGTTAAAATTTAACCGCCCGATGTTAAGCTTCTTTAAGCTACTTGTTTATCTTAATCTTTTTCTTTTAATCTCCAAGATTGAGTAACGTGTGTACCGTGCATCTCGTTGTGGCTTGGATGAACACGTCGAGCAATCATCCAAACGCAAGTTTACTTCAAAATAAACTTCTTTAGACACATTTCCTTAACACAATGTTACAAAACATTAATATGGAACACCGGCATTGATTAGAACGCTTGTCATCAACAAGTTCTTAAGTTCTCGTGACAGATGTACTTAGCGACCCAACGAAAAAGCAACTTTTCGAAAAGCTACGAAATTCACTTGAATTTAAAAAAATAATCGCAACCGAATAATTGTAAAACGTCAAGAGGGGCATTTGTGTTGCAATTTCCGATTGAAACGTCGGTTTCAAACAGAAAGCTTACCTTCATTTGGTATTCCAAGAAGGACTAATATAAGTGCAATTTTGCTCAAAATCTTACCAGCCAAAGTATTACGTGATCTTATTTGATGACGTTAACCTGTGGGCAAGACAGCTACTGCGTCTCCCTTTTTTCTCACGTACCAGGTCTATGTTTGCGCGAGTGTTGAATATTGAAATGAGGATTTTACTTTGTAATCGTTTGACATTATCTAAAAAAATATTGTTAACATGACGTCACAATCTCTTGGCATTACGCACCGGTCTTCAAAGGTCTTACAAAAGTCTTACTAAATTTTCGTTTTGTAAACTTGTTGCATTAAAATGTTTTGTCATATTCGTGGATTTCCTTGCAATTAAAATAATCAACTTAAAGGGAATTGACAATCTAAAAATTAATATTTGATCATCTGAGAACGTTCGCCGTAACACTGATGTAAAGCCGACAGGTTGTCTCACCGACACAACATCTGTCATTTTTGTGTGGACTTTAAAGTCTACACATTGTTGTCATGCAGTTTTTTCCGATTGGGGGGTCACTTTCCGTGATAACTCGGGTTAGTGCTTTCGGAAGTTTTCGACAGTGATCGGATAATCCGAAGTTTCGGTGAGATGGGCAGCCAAGGCAGTAAACCGAGAAATTCGATCAGTATCGAGTAAGTCGCACTTTATTCTTGAATCTAGAAGCCTTTTTTGACACATTATTCGAAGAGCGTGTGGTGGCTGGAAAATATACATCAAGGAACAACTTCAAAGGCAGCGGTGGCGTAGATGAAAAGTAAAATAACAATCGTGACGGCTGAAATGAGCTGAACAACTGCGGTCGTAAGTCACATTCCTTTTTTTCACACTTTTGACTCACTTTCCGCAGTGTTTGTTTTTCTGTGCGGCTTGAGCATTTTTGATTCGCATATAAAAACGAATCAAATGTTTGGTTATTTATTTCTTTCAGCTTTGCCACACACAATGAATGCACAACGAGTTGTATCAAAACAAGTTCGCTGATCATGTTGTTTTATACATGTCTTGGACTCCGGGATATAATTCACCTGCTCCATTTCTCTCAAGTAGTATATTTAACAAAAGACCGATGTCGAATTCAGAACTGAACTAAAACATTGTCATGAAAAGAATAAAAAAAAAAAACATCAAACCGTAGAATATGCATGTATCCAAACCGTGCGACAAAATAATTTAATTGTCCGTTCAAAGTCCTTCGCCGCCTCTCAAAACACCGACTCCAAGTGAATATTTCGTGAACAGAAAAATATATTTCTCCGCCTTTCTACGCAAGCTACTAAGAAATTATTTGTGAACGCTTATTGAAACGTTCTTATTCCAAAAAGGTTTAAAAAAAAACTCATTGAAAGAAAATAAGTTTTTCGATGAGTTGTTTGTCTTGTTTACACAAGCTTTACACAAAAAATAAGGGTTGTGTAAACAAGCGATGCGAGACAGTTCACGTGCTCCACGCAACATTTCTTTTTTTAATGAAAATAGTATCCTATCTTGCTAGCGGTAAGGAAAGGCTTTTGGTCTAATAACTGCTGTTCTTGTAGGATTCTAGGTTTTTATTCGCATGAAAAAAAAAAAGGCATTTGTCGTGAACGACGTGACTAAGGGTCACACCACGCTCCTTCACATTGCGTGACATCCCAAGCGGCAATGGTAACGTCTGTTTCTTGAAGCGTAGTACATATTAAAGACAAGTAATAGTACACTTTGTTCTTCCAACAGTCTTGTAAAAAAAAAATTGATTGATAAGTTCTTTGTTTTTTCGCCTTGTATCTCGAATTACTCGATTCGAAACTTGAAGTTGTTGACTGCTACAGTAACTCATTGATTAATTCATAATGTCACCTTTTATTCAAATGAACAAAAAAAAGTCCACACATGTTCGCATAGCGGACTCACTTTTACTGTTATTACTCAAAGCATTAGCGTTTAAATTATCATGTAATTTTTTTTTTCGTCGATTTTCCCCTGATTATAATCCTCTTTAAATTCGACTGTTGTTTCAATTTGACTTGACTTTCAGACTTATCTATTTCACCATTTTCCTCTATTTTAATGCCTTCTAACAATTCCACTCCACCAGAAAGCTTTAATACGTGGTTCTAACGTTTATTGCGTATATGTGGATAAAACGCTATTGTGTTGAATGAAATGAATGGTAATAGGCATGTGGTGCAGGTTTCGTTTACAGTTTAAATTTCTGTGCTTTTGGAGTAACAAGGCTAATACAGCTTTTAATTTGTGTTCGATAACACTGACAGATGGCACGTCCTATCAAATATTGACCTTAAAGGTACTGTGAATAATTGTGACAACTGCGAATAAATCAGATTGCAAAATCCCAACGTATTTTAGCACAGAAAAGTTCACTAAGCTTTCAGGTTTAAAGTGATTCGTGATTTAGTACAAAGCCTTTCCTGGGACTGGCCAAATAAGAAGAATTGCCTTCATCAAGAATTGAGGTACGTGATAAGCAAATTTCGATATTATTAATAATTATCCATTTACTTGCACATAAGTAACTGCACATGAATAAAAGTACGATAACGGATGTAAAACCATACAAGCATCAAAGTAATAGGGTATTGCCTTGATGATAATACTCAAAACACTCCTATTTGAACAATGTAAGCGAAACGACGACTACGACTGATACGATCATGGGCATGACCTCTGTTGGCTTTCGTCAGCGAGGAAACAATTGTGTTGTAGACTTGTTCCATAACAATTAATTGTGAATATTTCGTATGTTAATTACTTTCTAGGTTCGATAGAAAAAAGCACCTAGTTGAGCTGCACGACAAAGCACAGGAAGGAAACTAGCCCAAACCAAAGACATCATGTTGAAGTCAGCAGATATGGTATTTATTGTTATATTCACACTCGAGGCAGTCGTTATCATCACAGGAAACTTGTTCACCATTTTTGTTTTCTGGACTCAGAGAACGAACCTGAAACGAACATACTTTCTTCTTATCAACCTTGCCGCGGCGGATTTACTTGTGGGAATAACAGAACCCATAGTACTCGGGACCGAAAAGATTCCCAGAATGAAAGAAATTCGAGTAAAAGACGTTCTCAGAATAAAAAATCCTTCGTCAGCATTGCAAATCCTTGGTTCAAGTACGTCCGTTATTTTTCTCGCTCTTATTTCCCTGGAACGTGCACACGCCGTGCTTCAGCCACTCCGCCATCGTGTGGTAAACACGCGCGTTTACATTTGCACAATCGTTATCGCCTGGACAGCAGGGCTATGTATCGCTGGGGAAAATTTACTAGCAATGTACCACCCAGAGGTGGACAGAGTTTACGGGTTCGTCGCTATTCATTCATTCCTTTTCATGTGTGTGCTGTTTATCTGCGCTAGTTATCTTACTGTACATACTCGATTACACTCCGCATCACCTGAAATAGACATTCACAACCGAAGATCAACGGAACAGAATTTACGACTTTCAAGAACATTCTTCATAGTAGCTGCTGTATCGCTTGTATTCTGGCTTCCAGCTGTTGTAGTCTACATTATAGGGGAGTTCTGCGGCAAAGAGTTATGTTTTTCGCCGTCAGTGGTGGCGTCTGTAAACTGTCTGCACTTGGAAAATTCCATTGTAAATCCATTCGTGTACTGTTTTAGAATGTCGATATTCAAAAATGCTTTGAACAAGTGCTGTAGAAGACGTGTGGAATATATTCAATCAAGACCAGTTCCTTTCAATGTTCAAAATAAAGCAGTTGAATTTACTACGCCCTTGTAACCTGCCATGGAAGACGCTTCAAACAATCGAAGCACTGAATTTTCTATGCACTTGTAATACAATTTGCAAAAATCTCCAAAGAAACTGTATATAGTTTTTTATTCGAAGTGCACATCATCCGTGGCACTATTTGGACAAAGAAAAAGTGTTTTCACCTTAAATTTTTGGCAATTTTTTCATTTGCTTTATTATGAAATGCCTAAATATTAAAATAGAAAGAACGCCATCTATCAGTGGATAATCGACGTCTTACGTATTTTATTTGTAACAATTCTGTTGGTGAGTTGACGGATGACGGGAATAATTTCTATGCGACTCATAGAAAAAAGAAAAACAGTGATTACGCGTTGTATATAAAATCGAAGGACTTGTATTTATTAAATAAACCGTTTCAGGCGGCTGTTATATTGGAGGATAATGCCTGAGGTTGAAAGATTTTCCGAAAATTGAACGGTTGTCCGAGAAGCGAAGCTTCGAGGGCAACTGTGAAATTTTGAGAACAAAATTTCAGCCAAGGGCATTATCCTCCAATATACCAGCAAGCCAGATAGGGGTTTATTTATTTCGTAACCCTCCCTTGATTTTCAACAATGCGCTTTATCTTCACAAGTTGCGAGAGCGTCGTTATTCGGTCCCAGACCTCCCTTCTATATATTCCTTCTCCCTGAAATTTGCATTTTAAGCATTTTTAGCTGTTTTTTTTTTTCTTTCTTTCTCTAAACTGATTACCAAAAAAAAATTCACAGAAGAAAAAATTTATTGCCTTCGGTAGAGAGAGTCAGCAAGGATTGTTTTTAAAACTACCAAAAAAATATTTGCTGGATGAAAAGTTTGAATGCCTTCTGGAGAGAGAGACACCAAGGATGTCCTGAAAACTTAATTAAAATTATAGCCTTACAGGACATTGCCACATTTGGGACTGAAAATACGGTAAATATTACCACGTATTTATTTTATCTGAGTATGTTTGCCGTAACATAGATGTAAAGCTGTCAGGTTGGTTCACCCAGAATTCATCCTCTCTTGCTCACCAAGATATTATAGCAAGGCGTATGAGCTAGTTCAAATATCATTAGCAGCACATATATATACTGCCACATTAACAGTAAATAAGACTTCGATATTACACCAGAAGCTGTATACACATGGAAGTAAAATGTGGGCGTATCATGTCACTTGTATCAACGGTATGAGTGATATTTAATTCAGTCGAGCTTCTGCTAATCTTTTCTTTTCTAAGCAGAGCTTTAACATTCAAAATTTGTGGGTCGCTTAATGGATACTGTTCAGACTTTCTTTGCGATTTACCACAGGAGACTCAAACAAAGTGTTTGTTATGGAACGATTACTCGGGTACAACCACTACATAAGAAAAAAAAATGTTGAAAGAACATTCTTGATATTATAACCAGGCTTTATGCCCATATTTACTTAAAGAATTAGCATTCAAATAATCATAGCCTTTTGTTCGTTTTGCGATAAAAAGGATAAAAATTAAAGTGACTCACATAAAGTGATTCTGTCGTTTTAATTAATTTCAATCTTTCAAACTTATCTGTTTCAGTCACCACACCCGAGAGGTTATGTGGTTCTAACTTTTCTTGCGTATGTGGATTTAACGGAAGTATGTGAAATGAAATGAAGGGTATTGGGCAGCACTGTCATCTGGTGTACGTTTTGGTTATAATTCAAATTTGAACATGTGTGTTTTGGAGTAACAGGGTAATTAAAGATTTATATTGCATTCGATAACAGTGACGGATAGCACGTCCTATCAAATATTGACCTAGAAGGTGCTGTGAATAATTGTGACAGCTGCGAATAAATGTTTCAAACAGCTCACTTTTTATATGGTTGATCGTTTGTCCTTTGACCATGAAAAGCATGAAAAGCTTTCAGAGTTACTCGTGATTTAGTACAAAGCCGTTACTCGTCAATTTCGATGAAACTTTGTTCTATAATAGTTGTTTGAAACCATTTCGCTTGATAGGCCCGATACATAAAGCATCCTGTTGAAGCACAGCAACGCATATAGAAAGAAAACATACCCACAACGAAGACATCATGTTTAAGCCAGCAGAAATCGCATTTGTCGGTATATTTGTAATGGAGGCGGCCGCCATTATCACCGGAAACATGTTCACCATTTTGGTCTTCTGGACTCAAAGGACGCACCTGAAACGAACATACTTTCTTCTCATCAACCTTGCCGTGGCGGATTTACTTGTGGGAATAACAGAACTTATAGTCCTCGGGACCGAAAAGATTCCCATAATGAAGGCAGGGGGTCCAATGAAAGGCGTAAAAAAAATGAAAAATCCTTCGTCAGCTTTTCAAGTTTCCGCTTCAAGTACATCAGTCATTTTCCTCGCTCTTATATCCCTAGAGCGTGCACACGCCGTACTACTGCGGCCACTCCGCCATCGTGTAAGAAACACGCGCGTTTACATTTTCGCTACCGTTATCGCCTGGACAGCTGGGTTGTGTATTGCTGGGGAGAAATTACTAGCAATGTACTACACAGAGGTGGACAAAGTGTACGGTACTGTGGCTATTCATTCATTCCTTTTCATGTGCGTGCTGTTTATCTGCGCAAGTTATCTTACTGTACGTATTCGACTGTACTACCCAGCGCCTGAAATAAACATCCACAATCAAAGATCAATAGAACAGAATTTACGACTATCAAGAACATTCTTCATAGTAGCTGCTGTGTCGCTTGTATTCTGGCTGCCAGCTGTTGTAGTCTACATCATAAGAAGTATCTGCCGCAAAGTATGTTACCCGCCGATGGTGGTGACGTTTGTGAATTTTCTGCACTTGGCAAATTCCATGGTAAATCCCTTTGTATACTGCTTCAGAATGCCAATATTTAGAAACGCTCTGAAAAAGTGCCGTGAGAGACGTGAAGACAATTTTGCAGTTCCTCATAATGTTGTAAATGAAGCCTTTGAATTTACTACGCACTTGTAACCTGCTATGGAAGACGGTTTATAGAAATCATGTCTTAAAAAAAACAAACACCCAAACAAACAAAATACAGGGAAACCATCATACAGATCATGTGTCCAAAGTGCACGTTACTCTAGAAATGAATTTTGCTACAATGAAAAAAATGGTGCTGGTGAATGTTTTTGGCATTTCGCCCATTTATATATAAAAAAAAAAAAAAAAAAAAAAAAAAAAAAAAAAAACAAAAAAAAAAAAGACATATATATATTGGAAGTACAATCTCGGTAGACACCATTGGCTTAACCCAACTGTATGCACTAGATAGAATAAGAAAAATACAATCTAGCGTTACTTATCTACTAGTGCGTTTCTTTGGGATAGTCCAAATCCGGATTCTCGTATCCAAAAATGAATTAATGATCTGCAGAATCCATACTCCGAGTGGATTTATTAGATAAAATCAAAATCCGGAGTTTTAGGATTCATGATCCGTGCGTTTCTTTGGGAAAGAATTCGAAAAAAGGGCATTGCATGGCAAAGCGGTCTTCGCTGTAAAAACACAGGTTCGCTAATTGTAAACACTGCCACTACGGTACGTTTTCACTGAAGCGTCTACTTTGATTGACATGCAAAAAATAATTTATTACAAGATTAAATGTACCTACTTACTTACTTCCTTACTCCTCTTTTTTTGCATGGATGCACAAATGGCCTCTAAAAATTAACGGTAACGGTAGCTTAATTGATCATTGTGATGGCATTTTGAACTGGATGCAGGGTTTATAGAACAGACACTGTGTGTTAACGGAAGCTGCATCCTTCTGAAATCGTCACGAGTGTAGTCTGCATTGATCGTCTTTTTACAGAGTTTTTCGCTTTCAGATGCATTTTCGCCAAGTTGTGCTTCAGGCTAAAGAAGTGCTTCGACGTGTGATTGTTGTAAGGGACTGTGCAACAATTACCAGGAGGGGGCCAATAAAACGAGAGAGGGGGCACAATGCAAACTCACACCCTTAGGGAGGGGGGGATAACATGTAAATTTTTGGGAAAGTGCGGGTGGGGGGGGGGGGGGTGGGCAACTGCAAAAATGACTATAAGATTCAAATATACTAAAGATATTTTACTAAAAGTTATACTCATTATTTTCAGGACTGATTTGATATGTTTAAAACATGGCTTATATGACATCAAAAATAACATAGAACATACAATCATGGTCAAGTGAAATTAACTTGACAAGATTATCAAACTGACGCTCTCAGTTGGCTTGTTAGCTCAGTTGGTTAGAGCGCTGCACCAGTATCGCAGAGGTCAGGGTTCAAGTCCGTGCAAGTCTGATTTTTTCAGGCTTTAATTTTCGCAACTGCTTAAGTTGTGTTCATAACTGCGGAGATCTTCTCTTCATTTATTCATCACCCGCAGTTCATATGTATGATTTCATATATTCATAATTTCATGACACATTTTTATGTCTTACTTGTTTGGTGAGTTCCTTATGAAACTCATGTTATCCGACGACAGCTTATTGATCTCGTACTGGATTACTCTATCGTACTTGATTGACGCGTTCCTTATGGAACCCATGTTAGCTGACGAAGGCGTATTGACAACGAACTAGATTACTCTGTCTTACTTGGTTGGTGAGTCCCTTATGGAACTCACGTTATCTGGCGACAGCCTATTGACCTTGCACTGGATTATTCTGTCTTACTTGGTTGGTGAGGTTCTTATGGAACTCCTGTTATTCGATGGCAGCCTATTGACCTCGCTCTGGATTATTCTATCTTACTTGATTGGCGAGTTCCTTATGGGAATCATGTGAGCTGACTACATCGTATTGACCTTGCATGGGATTATTCTGTTTTACTTGGTTTGTGAGTTCCTTATGGAACTCATGTTTTCTGACAACAGCCTATTGACAACGAACTTGATTATTCTGTCTTACTTAGTTGGTGAGTTCATTATGGAACTCATGTTATCTGACGACAGCCTATTGATAACGAACTGGATTATTCTGTCTTACTTGGTTGGTGAGTTTCTTAGGTAACTGTTATCTGACGACAGCCTATTGACTTCGCACTGGATTATTCTGTCTTACTTGGTCGGTGAGTTCCTTATGGGACTCATTTTATATAACAACACCCTATTGACCTTGTACTGTATTGTTCTGTCTTATATAGCTGATGAGTTCCTTATTGAAACTCGTTGAACTCGTACTGGATTGTTCTGTCTTGCTTGGTTGGAGAGTTCCTAATGGAACTCATGTTATCTGACGACAGCCTATTGACCTCGCACTTGATTATTCTGTTCTACTTGGTCGGTGAGTTCCTTATTGTTCTATTACTCCACTGGATTATTCTTCTTACTGGTTCCTTATGGAACTCCTTCTCTCGCAGCCTATTGACCTTGCACTAGATTATTCTTTACTTGGCTGACGAGTTCCTTGTGGAGTATGTTATGACGACTTCTATTACTCGACTGGAATTCTTCTTACTTGGTTGGTATGTTTCTTATGAAACTCATGTTTTCTGACAACAACCTGGTTACCTCGTACTGGATTATTCTATCTTTCTTGGTTGGTGAGTTCCTTACGGAACTCATGTTATCTGACGACGACGTATTGACCTCGTACTGGATTACTCTGTCTCACTTGGTTGGCGAGTTGGGTGGGGGGGGGGGGGGGGGATGGTTGGCATATTTTTTTAGAGATTTAGAAGGGGGCCGGAGCTAATTTGCTGTTGTTAAGAGAGGCCTATTGTGTGATATTTCTCCTGCGCGGCTCATTCCCCTCCCCCTCCTGATAATTATTGCACAGTCCCTAAAGGCTTGTGTATGCTAAAATGAATTTAACTTGGATACTTTCGACGAAAAATGAATGTGTCCAGAAATTTTTTGTTGTTCAATTTCTCAGTGCCTTTGTGTGCCCAATCAGCCCCCTGTCTTCACAGGGAGATAGATCTCTTTAGACACATAAATAAAGTGATTGTTATTACTTAATAGTGCTGTGAGACGGCTTTGTTCGAGGGTGGCGTTTGTTCGAGGAAGGTGTGTTTAACCGAATGCATATGGCAACCTCTTTCTTCTTACAAAACAAAGTAAAATTGGTCATGTCCACCTCGCTGTGTCTTCCATGTTCACATCCAGCAATCATGCAATCGCAACGAACCTTGTTTCAAAATAAATTTCTTTAGATACATTTCCTTGAAACGCGTTACAAAATAAACGACATGCAATGCATGCTAAGGCGATGACGTTCGAGTATAGCAAGTCAGTTAGTTTGAATCAAGCCCAGTCGGAGAACTAAGAATAGACCTTTTGAGCTTTGTTTGTTTGTTGTCCCATTTCAGAATATGTGATATTACCCTTGAAAATTTCCTCTTTCAAATTTAAACAAATTCACGATATTTAGATAGATAAAAAAGAAATTCCCTAAGAAGCATCATGTGATTTGTAATAGGATATTTACATACAAAGCTTAAAAGGTCTATTGTTGTGAGTGAAAATGTGAGCCGAAAAGATATTCATGTAATTTAACACCAAAATTGATTATTGTTGATTTAAGAAACACTGTGATTTAAACTGACAGCTTAGAGACTGACTCATTTGCTATAAAAGAGGAAAATATAAGGGGTTTGTCAAGTGAATAAAATTTTGCAATAAGTTGCTTTCAGGTTTTTTTTTTTCATTCAGTTGTGCATTCCAAGGTAGGAAGGTTAGTTTCTAACGAATGTTAATAAATAAAAGGAAAATATTTAGCTGCTTTAATCACAAAGTTGACATTTAAACTAGCTTGTACAATTCTAGCTGAATGTCTTTTACCCTGACTTTATACAGTGGCATGCAACATAATATGCTGCCACAACTTTGGCAGAAAAAAAATATCTTAAAATAATGTATATTGATTTACTGTTGTTTAAATGCAGCGTCAGAATCCTATCATTTAATTTTGGAGGTAATACACACAGTACAATTGAAGTCCAGGAAGTAAGGTTGATACAATATCTTGATTTACTCCCTGATTTACTCTTGTTTTTATGCGGCTGATAGTTGTCTACACTGACTGTACATTCCGTAATGCATGCTATGTTCAATAAGTCCAAAATATTGTTATCATTTGGAGCTTATACACACCTACAGTACAAGTGGAGTCCAGAAAGTAAAGTTGAGACAGTGGTGAGCCAGTGTTGACTTCCGATTAAAGGGTCTTAACACGAAGTTATAATACAATTGTAACTTTTTTGCATTTTTTTTATTTTTGCTTGAACTACAAAAAAACTTTGCAATACATTACATGCATACAACGTGATGCAATAAGTAAAGGTAGTGACCCTCGTCAAACAGAAAGGCCCAGGGGCGGATCCAGGGAGGGGGGGGGGTGGATTGGGTGGCTAGCCACCCCCCTTGAACCACCAGAAAAATTAAAAAAAACACGTTGAAAAAGAAAATAAGGACAATGACACTGGGTAAGGTGAAATAAGTGTTAATCTTTTAGCTAAAGTAAATTTGAAATATTTGTTAACATCCACCTTTCTTATTTAGCCAGGCGGCCGTTATTTCGACAGCCTTTTTACGAACTTATTTCTGTGTTTAATGTAACAAAACATGAGTGTATAATTTGAAAAAAAGTATATTCCTTTTAGCTTTCAAGAGTTGTTTTAGCCTTGCTGGCATGATTTTCTTCTCCATTTACATCTAGCTCTCTTAGGTCTGATAATTAAGTAACCCTCACACGTACGAATCCTCCATCGTTCCCCAGCATATAGGCGACTGTCATCGCCTAAAAATGAATCACTGACCGGCAATGAAAGGTATTACTAAAACCAGCAACGGGGAACAGGGACCGGGGAACCGGGCACAGCGGTAATCCGTATAAGAATTCAAATTGGCGGACGAAAACACGGAAAAGGGTCTGGGAACTAGTTTTGAGCACGCGATGTTCGAACTCAATCGTCGGAAAACTTGGAGAGTAAGTGCAGTATTTGTTGAACGATTGTAACTTGAACGTTGACTTCAAAAATTCAGTTTTTCTCTAGCATACATTGCAGCTTCGATAGAAGTCCAGTCTTCAGATAGGTGAGTATCCAAAACTAAACGAAAGCTGCACAACATTTGTATAATCAATTCAGAACTGGAAGCTCAGCGCGTTCAGTTGACTTATAATGTTTACCGTATTATTCAAAAGTTCTGTCTGTTTCATTTCTCTACTGTCTACTATTTTCTTCGATACAAATGTATAATGGAACTTGTATTTCCTGTTTTTACTTTGGGTTATTCTGTTGGGTTATCGGGAAGCAAGTTTGTATTCGCACAAACAAGATAATCTGTCAAGTAACGTTGTTCAATGGTAATTACCAGCTCATTAAGCAGATATCTACATGCAATAATTTGAATAAATGTGCTGTTTATTTAGTTTACTAAAAGACTGCTTTATTTAACTCAGGTAACTCTGCCTTGTTTGTTTTATCTCTGTCCATTATTGACGTCCCTGATAACGATGTTAGGCTCTACAAACGCCTGCACTTACGTTAACTTCGATTTCTCACCCAGGAATAAGCTTACTGCACTTCGCCTTGATACTTAACAAAAGCAAGTCGTCATACTACACTGCAAACGGCGACCTAAAATTAAAAATAATCTAATTAAGTAACACTAAGCATCTATCTTAATCAGTAAGCTACATTTTACTCCGTTTCCGTGTTTCTGTAAGCCATTCAATCTCGAGCCCAGAGTCCATCTAGTCGGTCAGCGGTATGGAATGGACTCTGGGAAACTGGAATCGATCAGATCAATTTCAGGTCGATTCCAGGTAGAACCTTGGTCTTCCGGTTTTTATTGCGCATGCTCTTAGCTCTAAGCGGAAGTAAATTTCCCAGAACGGAAGTAAATCGAGAAAGTTGAACTACAGTATTACTGGTGTTTATTGAAGCAACAAAAGTAACAATAACGTCGTGCAGTTAACAAAAGAGAGAGTTAACAAAAGAGCGTATGGTGTTTTGATTTCCTTTAGTCTCTTTCGTGAGCATTCTGCTATGTTTGTTTTAAATCAAAGGTGTTGTTAGCCTTCCAGGATTCCATCTGTGAAGACTGCGTGCGTGTGTCCGTTGTTGTTTTGGAGAGGACAGCTAAAAAATTTACATAATATACAACGCACGGACAAGCTATTGTTCTGTTCATAAAAAAATTTTGTTTGGCGACTTTCGCATATTTTTGTTTGGCGACTTTTGTATATTGGAAAGGCTTCTCGCTGACAGCGCATCTTTTCAGGATAGGTTGCATGTTTTCGAGCAAACAATTTTTTCCTCGTTGAATGGCGGTGATATTAATAAAGACGTTGAAGGCCACATGTACACCGGTCAACGCTATTCAAAAGGCGTAATTAGCATTTTGGCGACTCAGCAGCACGTGCACACGTGTGTTATAATTTTTGTACAATTCCTTTTCTTCAGCAAAACAACAACGCGTAATGTTCAAATTCTGCGTCATTAGTAATTATTTTGAATCGTGCACTGTCTGCCATTTTCAGTTTTTCCACCGGAACGGAGATTTGAATGAAAACAGTAGTTCTAGCGAGATTTGTAAGTCAACTATAAATTGAGTTTTCAATCGACCTTGTCCATGATGACGCCGTCGTTGTTGTTTTAAAACTCTGTTCAGAATCGACGTTTAAAAGAAGTCCTTTTTTTTATTCATGGTATCTTTTACGTTCAAAGAGAAGGGTAGAATTAGAAAATACTTCATTTATTTAGAGCCATATCACGATTTCTTAGGTGTTTTACAAAATTAAGCTGATACTTCTGAACATTTGACCATGGAAAACGAAAAAATGTTTTTCCAGGGTTTCCGGTTTGGTTTACTTCCGGGAAGATTTTCAGACTTCCGTGTTGATTTCTATTGTTCTTTGAGGGCCAATAGAGAAAGAGAAATACATTTCAGTTTCCCAGAGTGTGTACCGGCGACCCTACCGCTGACCAACCGCTGACGGACCGGAGAGCCGGGGCACACTCTGGGCTCGAGATTGTAAGCCATTTTGAATTCTTATGTGGATTACCGCTGTGCACTCGTTCCCAGACTCCGGTTCCCCGTTCCCTATTCTCCGTTTCCGTTCTCTTTTTCCGCGGAATTTAACGGTATTTCACGGTTATTTGATCATATGAGAACATTCGCCATAACCTGTCAGCTTTTCACACCGAATGACCAAGGTAAGAATATTGAGGTCATATTTACTCGTAACTTAAAAAACGCATAATAAAGCAACGTTTAGCCCTGTTCAGTACTGTTATCCGGTATGGGGGGGGGGGGTTATATTCGGGGGGAGGGGTTATAACCGGAAGTATTTTTGTGTTTCCAGGTAGATGGGCCTATAAATGGAGGGGCTTATAAGCGGGAGGGACTAAGAGAACCGGAATTTTACGGTATAACGACAAAGTCACGGTTATTTGAACATCTGAGAACATTCGCCATAACTTGTCAGCTTTTCAAACCGAATGACCAAGGTACGAATATTGAGCTAATATTTACTCGTAGCATTAATTATCATATAGTTTTGTTCGAGACGATTTTAATCTAATCATTTTTCGTGTCTACAAATCTCTTCCATAAATTACCCCCCCCACCCCACCCTCCACCCCCCCCCTCTGGTGGGAGCCTCTACTAGTCGACAGCCGAACTTGCGTGCTTTGGGAGTAACAAGGCGCGTCCGATGAGAGTGACGGATGGCACGTTCATGAATGTGCTATGAATAGTTGTGACAACTGAGAATAAATGTTGGAACATCTCAATGTACATATTTGATCACTTGTGCTATGACGGTGAAAAGCACAGGAAAGTTAACAAAGCTATCAGATGTAAAGTGATTCGTGTGACCTATAAGTACAAAGCCATTATCGAGACTGACCGGATGAGAAGGCTGATTAATTGTCTTCGCCAAAATATTTTGAAAAACAGGATTGACTCGTGTGTAATTTGCTCAAAACTGGCTCTCAAATCCTACAGTGCAGGCCACTGGCGGCGTGCTCCGTGATCTAATTAGATGACGCAGAAAGCCATCTTATCTTACTTTCCCTATTAAAAATCCAGATCCGTATTTTTGCGTCAGTGTTTGACGTCACAATTACATTGAGGAATACAAGTCTCAGTTTATCGCGTTATGATGTCTTATTCATGGATGAGTATAACAAAACTCACAATCCGCTTTCGCACATCCTGCCATATCTTACCACGTAAAATGGTAAACTAAAAAGGAACTGTCAGAATTGGAAACAATGAATATTGCAAACCTTACAAACACGTTCACGTTTGTTTGACCATCTGAGAACGTCGTAGAACTAATGCTTGTCAAAACCTGTCAGGTTGTCACACCGAATGATCAAGGTAAGAATATTGTGCTCATATTATCTGCATGTAAATAATATGATTATTGCCTTTGAGATGATTTTATTCCGCTGGTGTTTTAATGAGGGGTAATCCAAGGTGCTGTTAAAACTAATATATTTTGTTTTCCGTGTCCACAAAAACTCTCCCGTAAATAAAAGTCTCGATTCGTGCCCGATGCGATCATGAGTGATGGAAAGCACGTCCTTTAATGAGGCTTGAATGCGTTTTGAATAATTGTGACAACTGCGAGTATAAATGTTAGGTCATCTTAAAGTACTCATTTGTTCATCTGTGTTATGAAAAAGAAAAGCACTGAAAAGTTCGCAAAGCTTTCAAATTTAAAGTGACTCGTTTTATGTTTTTTAAGTGCAAAGCCCTTATCAAGACTGGTAGTGGGATGCGATGAGAAGAGAATGTTATTCGTGGTACGTGAATAATCAAATTGTATATATGATCATTGTATATCCGTTTAAAAATTACACACAAATTAAAAAAGGAAATGTGATGTATAGTAAGTCCAAACGTCTTTCTTTTGGTATATGTTACGTAGGGTGATGACGTCATATCACGTGACAATTAAATCATGATGTCAACACAGACGCCATCTTGGGTCCGCCATCTTGGATTTCAAAATTTATCCAAAATGCCAGAAAACCACCCAAAATTACTGCAAAGTACTCAAAAACAATAAAACTGTGCTTAAAAACCGTAAAATGGTAAAAACAATTGCATTAAAGTTAATTTAAAAAAAAAAATGCACACAAATTAAAATCGGATAAGATATGTGAAATCATACCATTAAGTATTACGTTGATAGTAATGTAATGTTCACATAACTCTATTTTAAACTGACGTTAAGATTTTGATCCAAAGATTTTGATTTTGCTTTCTAGATCTGATCAAAAGACACCGTGTTGTTCCGGAGAAACACACTTGTACATAGAAAGCACATTCACAACAAAGGCATCATGTTAAAACAAAAGATATTATATTTATTGTTACACTGACACTCGAGGCAGCCGCCATCATTACCGGAAACTTGTTTACCGTTTTTATTTTCTGGACTCGAAGATCGCATCTTAAACGAAAATACCTTCTTCTCATCAACAAAGCCGTGGCGGATTTACTTGTTGGAATAACAGAGCCACTTGTTCTCGGGACAGAAGTGATTCCCAGAATGAAATCGGGTCCAATGAAACCCACAATTGCAAAAAGACTGAAAAATCCTTCGTCAGCATTACAACTCCTTGGCTCAAGTGCGTCCGTTATTTTCCTCGCTCTTATTTCTCTGGAACGTGCACACGCCGTGCTGTGACCACTCCGCCATCGTGTAACAAACACACGCATTTACATTTGTGCTGTCGTTATCACCTGGACGGCTGGGCTGTGCATTGCTGGGACAAACTTGTTAGCGTTATACCACGCAGAAGTGGACAGTACTTACACTGGTGTCATCATTCATTCTGCTCTCTTCCTTTCTGTACTGATTATCTGTGGAAGTTTCCTCACGATCCGTACTCGATTGCGCTCTGCAGCACCTGAACTTGAGGTCCACAGTCGCAAATTAGCGGAACAGAATTTACGACTTTAAGAACATTCTTCTTAGTAGCTGCTGTGTCGCTTTTGTTTTGGCTTCCAGCTATTATAGTGTACACCGTAATGGAATTCTGCAACAAATATAAAACATGCAGGTTTTCGCCGACAGTGGTGACAGTTGTGAACTGTCTTCACTTGGCAAATTCCATGGTCAATCCATTCGTGTACTGCTTTAGAATGCCTATATTCAAAAATCCGTTGAAAAAGTATTTTGGTAGACGCGAGGAGAGTACTGAAACACGACCAGGTCCCTACAATTTCAGAAATGAAGCTGATGAATTTACTACGCACTTGTAAGCATTTCTCAGTGTACCCTTTTCTCATTGCGTTCCCTTGTTTCATAAAAGAGTTTTTTTGTGATCCTTGTTTCCTAAAATATTAAAAATGCAGATTTAGTCCCCGTGCTCCCAACTTTATGTTTCTTTTATACTCCTGTTTTCAGTTATTTTATTGTAGTGTTGCTTTGTTCCCTGGGAGGGAAATGACTCTAGCGGACGCCCCTTACAAGTCATGTCTACACATAGCATGTCCTCTGCTTATCAGTTCCTTTTTAAAGTAGAGCCGGCCTTAAACTCACTTTTGTGTGTCGCTTTAAGAATTCTATTCAGGCAATGTCTACAGGATATGCGTCAGGGTCGCATTGAATGATTTCCCGGGTGCAGCCACTACAAGGAAATAAATTTATAAACAATGACCAAAATTTACCCTTTTTGCGATATTTAACAAAGGAAGAAACTAAAAGTGACTGACATCATCTGATTTTAATAAAGTCTGTTTTCTCTATGTGTGTGACTTTTAAAATTAACAATTGGTTAATGCTTTAGCGTGTTCCATCGAGTTATGGAGCACGCGAGAGCCAAGGTTGTTTAAAGGTGGCTCGATCTGGTTTTTGACGATGCCTTTCAACTATGAAAACTTGTATGTCACCATAAACAATGAAATAGGAAATTGATCAATACAGCTGCACTAAAGAAACTTAAGATGAAACTTTCAAATGAGCTAAATGTTTTTAAAATCGGAGCTACCATAGCTACGTAATGACGTCGCCGCCCTCAACACTACTAGACCAATTTCTTTAAATAAAGGGATAATTTTGGAAAAGAATACCTGGATCTTCCCTTTGACATAGTTTTCTCAAGTTCTACGAAATTTGAAGAATTTTTATGAGCGCGAAGAATTTTTGCGGTGCTAAGATTCAACAAAAACAAAGCAGTCTTCAAACGTTTAGAAGAACATCACAAGGCCCGATTACCTGACATCTTGATCTTTAGTAAATCTCATATTATGCAGCTACCTTTGGTGAAAATCTCAGAGAAATCGTTTAATTTGATTTTTTTAAACATCAGCTTGAATATGAACTGGTATATATATGTTATTTGCCGGCCGGGAGGTCCGTATTGGGAAAAACTGTACCCGAGGTCTTGAGTACGGCCCGAGGCCGCAGGCCGAGGGCCGTGCTCAAGACCGAGGGTACAGTCTTTCCCAATACGGACCGACCTAGGCCGGTAAATAATGTTTTATTTTTTTCCTACTTAAGTTTGTTTGGATTTAAGAAACCGTGAAAAAATCTGCCACAAAATCTTTGTTTGTATACGGTACGCGCGGATTTGATTTCAATGTCGAGTCCGACTTGATCGACAAGCAAGAGTCAAGCATTAAGCAAGACAAACATTAATTCCGAATAAAAAAGCTTCGCTTAGAATGAACTGTACTCAAGAAATGTTCAGCTTAATTTACACTGCAGAAAATCAAGAAATGTAAATGAAGTCATACTAAAATATAGCACAAATATGCCACAAAACATAACACTTTTAAATCGATTTCGGCTTCCCGAACATTCCCTATAGAAGCTTTGCAACTTTGCTAAGCCTATTTTTCTGATTCAAAAGTACTCTTTGACCGAAAAGCAGTTTAACAAGCTATTAATACACTTTTATTGAACAGCTTAATAATCTCTGCGTTGATTTTTATTCTGATAAACAGTGCCAAACTGAATGAAATGCGTAGCGTCTACGTACGGCACAATATTGTGATAATTAATTTGTCCGTTTTTAATCAAAGAATCTCATTTCCTTGAATGATGGTAAATAGTTTTCTGTTTAAGCAAAAAGTGAAAGATAAACAATGCAGTTTAGCACATAGATAGAGTCTAAAAAGCCGAATGAATTTTACCGCAATGGCGTGAAAATCATTGCGAGATGAACAAACAACGGCAAACTGCGAACGGTAAACTACAACTCGATTTTGTTGAGAAATAAATAAATACCTCGCCTTTTGAAGAACTTTGAGGCCTTTAATCCCACTGCTTTTTTGTCCTTTAGCATTAACAATGGATGGTGAGGCTATTTTTGTCTTTGGAGAGCAAAACTTTTATGTGTTTGTTAGACTCAAAGGTGCAAAATGATTTCGCGCCGTGAGCGGTCCGTATGCGAGGTCTGGATGAGAAAAACCGGACCGCTGGAGCGCGCGCAATTAGCCAATCAGATTAAAGGATTCAGGATTCCGGACCGCTGAGATGCTTGAGAAAAATATAAGAAATGTTATTTCGCTCTTTTATCGAAAACGGGCCCTACGGTTACTAATATGACCGCGAATCAAGCAACAAACCGTAAGTGTTAAAAGCGGATGCCGGAAATGTTGTAAAGAGCTTCCTTGAGCCTCCCTTTACTCTCAGGTTCTTAAGAAGAGTTGTTTCAGTGCAACCCAAAGAACAACAAAGAGATTTTTCAGGTAGAACTTGAGGCCCTGCAACTAGACTCCCCGATAAGTATCCTAATACACAAGGATATCGATTAGAGGAGGTTAAAGCTGAACCAAAAGCTGATCCCACCCTTTCAGCTCTATGGATGTTTGTTGCTCAATGATGACCTTCAGAAAAATTGCAGTTTCCTACAAAATTTGTCATCACTCTCCCTTGCGGAACGAACAAGTGTTAAACCGTGGTGTCCTTTAAAGGTCACACAAGAACATATTTTCCCCGAAGCTACAGTCTTTATTTATTTATTTATTTATTTATTAATTTATTTATTTATTTATTTAATGATTCGTACAAGTAAAGGTGCTTAACAATAGGACATAAGTCCCCTACTTAATAACTTAAGCTTGATTAGTCGAACCTTATAACATAGGTTACTATTCCTTAATATAAAACGAGTAGTTCTCCTTTGTATGCTTTCTACAACCTCCACGTTAATACCATTTAAAGGAGAAGTTCACTCCAGAATGGCCATTTATTTTCTTTACGCCAAAAAAAGTTATTACAAAGATATGTCATTCACCAAAATTTCAGCCTCCAACGTGCGCTATAACCCTATGAAATCTTTCTCTGAAGTTGCCCAAAACTTGGCAACTGAACGCCGCCATCTTGCAGCTGGTAATGTATGCGTGACGTCAAAGAGCTCAGTCTAAAGTTTGGCGGGAAAATTTTAATAGTCGAAACTCCTTGTTTTTTTTTTTTTGTTTTTTTTTGGTATTGGCTTTCGTTTGCCAAATTTCTTATTTGTGCAGCTCCATTTTGCTCATACAGTGCTCCAAGAAATACCGAAATTTTCTCCTGTGACTCCCTTCAAAAGACATACAAGTGAAAGGAGGCGGAAGAATAAGGAAAGAATAGAGTTTGGTTATTTTGCTTACCGTATTTTCTCAATCAAACTCCCCCGGCGTTTACTTCAAACTTGGCCCGGTATACCCGACGTTTATTTGAAGCCGGTTTTTAATCGAGCTGTGGTGTTTATTAACGAAGTGCAATTTCCTGTAATTTTTTCAGGTTGATTTATTATTATCTATCCTTCGCGAACCACGACCCGCCCAATAAACTGTGCCTGGGTCTCCGAGGATTATTGTTACCAAAGTAACAGTATTGCATATGGCACGTGCATGTTGCTATCAAGATTTGTTACAAACTGAACATAATACCACTACAAAGCCACTACAAAGAAACAAGGAGTTTCGACTATTAAAATTTTCCCGCCAAACTTCAGGCTGAGCTCTTTGACGTCACGCATACATTACCAGATCCAAGATGGCGGCGTTCAGTTGTCGAGTTTTGGGCTATTTCAAAGGAAGATTTCGTAGGGTTATAGCGCACGTTGAAAGCTGAAATTTTGGTGAATAACATATCTTTGTTTAAACGTTTTATTGGCGTAAAGAAAATAAATGGCCATTCTGGAGTGAACTTCTCCTTTAAACTATAGCAACGAGGTGGACTAAGGCGCTTCCTATAAATTCGCAGGTTACTGCACTTAGTAGGCTGAAAAAACAACTCATTTCGCAACGACCAATTTGAAAGCGCATCTAAATTTTGCTGCAGTTGGAAATAATCAGAATGATGATTTGTAACCTTGTAACATTTTGAGTCATCTGCAAACATAGCCAGTGTCGCACTGGTAACTACATCAGGCATATCATTAACAAATAATAAGAACAGTATCTGACCCAATTGTGACCCTTGCGGGACTCCTGACCCTACATCGGTCCATCTAGAGAACGTTCCATTTACCACCACTCTCTGACTCCTCCCAGTTAGATACGAGTGAAACCAAGATAGCAAAGGGTCTCTAATTCCAAAGGTTGATAGCTTGGAAACCAGCTTAGCGGGATATACAGAGTCAAAAGCCTTAGCAAAGTCGAGATAGATAATATCAGTTTCAATCCCACGATCCAGCACGCCACCAATATCATAAAAAGCTTCTAAGAGCTGCGTGACACAAGACTTCCCTTTTTGAAAACCGTGTTGGAATGGATACAGTAACT
>NC_135764.1:14134702-14324702 GCF_052425735.1 Oculina patagonica | reverse complement strand
TTCCTTGCGATCCGTACTCGGCTGCGCACTGCAGCACCTGAACTTGAGGTCCACAATCGCAAATCAACTGAACAGAATTTACGTTTTTCAAGAACATTCTTCATAGTAGCTGCCGTGTCACTTGTGTTTTGGCTTTCAGCAATAATAGTTTACACCGTAATGGAATTCTGCCACAAGGAATGCGGGCTTCCGCCGATAGTTGTGCCGTTAGTTAACTATCTGCACTTGGCAAATTCCATGGCAAATTCATTTGTGTACTGCTTTAGAATGCCTATTTTTAAAAATGCATTGAAAAGGTGTTTTGGTAGACGGGTTAAGAATATTGAAATAAGACCAGTTTCTTATAATGTTAAGAATGAAGCCGTTGAATTTACTACGCAATTCTAACATGACAAACAAAAAAAAATGTGCACAAAATGTAATCTGGAACAAATAATCATGTCCAAAAGTGTACCCCATTCTACAGAAACTAGTACTGGTGATGACAAAAAATTATGTTTAGCATCGATCGGGGCACTTTTTTGCATATTATCAGTTTGTTTATAAATAAAAACAAATTAGAAAAGACAGAACGACAGAACGACTCAATTAATTTTGTGATGTGAGAAATTACGAGCTTGGAGCCCGTTGACATTAGCTACGATCTAATTCCAGACAAAATAAAGAGATCCAAGCCCAGAGATCTAGAAAAAACAATAAATGACCTGCCCATAGATTTCCAGAGAGCTCAAAGTTTGAGCGAAGAAGATTACGTTGGTTCAAAAGTTTAGGACACAAGTGAATCGGAAAGTGAAACTGACAAACTTTTTACAAAAACAAAAACATGAAAAAGAAAACGAACGGAGAGAAAAAAATTAAACATTTATACGAAAAAGAAATAAAAAAGAATAAAAAGGAATAAACACAACAGTCTCTTCCATTATTATTCCACTATTACGAAATTTGACGAAATAGGTTGAGATGAACACGGAAAACATGGCACTGTTACATTGTACTATTCAGGGGCGGATACAGGGGGGGATAGGGTGGATATCCACCCCCCATTTTTCAGTAAAAAAAATTCGAAATGTCACTTTATTTGAAATAGAAAATAAATAAATAAATAAATAAATAAAAATAAGCTCTCGCTCATGTCTGGTTGTTGTTACGCCACGTTTCGCCGTCTGCCGCGACTTAGGGTTAGGGTTATGGTTAGGCCCTAATGGTCTGCCATCCACCCCCCCCCCCCCAAAAAAAAAAAAAAAAATGTAAAGAAAAATTTACCATCTTTCTTAATTTTAAGGTCGCGGGGGATACCAACATCATGAATAAATTCATAAAGGGAAATTTTGCTTGACCTGCATTTTTTAAAACGCTTATTTCTCGGCTGTTATGGGTGCGATTAAGCTCAAAATTTACAGAGACATAACGAAATGATGAAAGATTGTGAATGTCATCTTTTATTTGGTAGATTGCATTTTACGGCGATGTTATAGCCTCGTTAGTGCCAAATTGGGAAAAACATGATTCTGTGGCAGAGTTTGCGGAACGAGTAGAAGACAGCACACTGCGATTTTGACAAAAACTAATCAGTCAATACCTCTAGAGTGTCATAACAGAAGCGGATTTTTTAATTTAAAGTTTGCCAGCAAGTTATGGCGGTTTAAGTGCGCAAATTTGAAATTAAAGTCTTCTACCTCTTTCTAAAAGCGCTCTTTTAAAATTCCGCTTCTGTTATGACACACTACAGTATTCATAGTTTACCTATCTGCAGTGGCAAGTCATGAAGTTCTGTATCCGCGCTGTATTCTCTGCCACAAAATTGTCGGAAAAGTCCAAACTTTGAGATTTCCGAAGGTGTCCCGACCTAAATACGATCATTTTGCCAAGGAGAGATGTAATTATGGTAATTATATTCCACGCTTTTATGGTGAGAACAATGCGTTTTCAAAAAGGACACGATTGTTTATGCCGAATATTTTTGTGATTACTCTGAGTACACTAGTTGCAGAAATAGTAAAATTTAAATAAAAATAAGCTCAAAGACTTCCTGCAATCTATATGAACGTATATCGCTAAGTGCTGTTTTAAATTGGTTAAAATATCAAAGAAACAGGGATTTTTTACAAATCACGCGCACGCGCCCATATTTTTCTCCAGTCATAAATATCTCGTAAAGTTGTTGATGTGAGTCGTTGTACTTCGTGCATACGCTTTAAATAAATGCATAATGATGAGCCTAAGGTGTCCCCCGCGACCTTAAATTTTATTTATGGCCATACAGTATGTTATCGGCATTGCTGATCCTAGCGGTATGGAGGACGCCTGTCACGTTTTTCGCAGGGGCAAATTTTTGATAACAGTAAGAATGTTATGTCATTATTGTCCACTGGCCAATTTGTTGGTCGGTCGTTCAATCTGCCTAAATAAATCTTCTAAACATGAAAATCCTAGTTTATTTTCATTTAATCATTATTTTTTCTATTATTTTTGACCTGATAAAAGCTATAATTCAGTTTAAATATATAATTTTGCGGACCTAAAAAAATCTTTAAATGTGTGCCACTGTAACTTTTGTGCTTTTATTAGCTTGCAAATGAAGACGGACATCCGGCTGTTGTACCACGCCGCTCTCACGTGATAAAAAATATTCGTGCCCCCGTGTAATTGCATTTCTCTCGAACATTACGAATCCTGCAAAACACATCAAACTTTATAATTCTAACAGGGTACAATCGGTACAAAAGTGCATGCACAAGTCAACATCATCTTTTCATACATAACATTTTAACATAACACTGAAAATGTACTATGAACCAATTGAGATTATTACTTGAAATTAAGTGGAAATAGGAAGAGTTCTGGGGGTGAAAACGAGTACAACTTTTATTTGAATCGGACAGGATAGAAAAGAACGAGGGTTTGCATTTATTTTCTCGCTATGGAGTCTGCTTTCTCGTGTAAACAGGCCGACAGCATCCCGCTTGTGAATGGAAATGGATTACACAGCACGTCCTTGACATCAGTTACTATACCTTGCTTGCCGTCGGTATCACCAGCTTTTACCAGCTTAAAAACAGTTCCTTCTTTTTTTCTACCGACCTCAGAAATGCTTACCAGGCGAGTTTTGCGGCGTGGCAAGACCTGCTCAAATCTGGTACTTTTCCCTTGCTGGAGTCTTGTGATGGCTTTTCAACTCTTGGGCAAGTACTCGCCCCATCTAACATTCAACCTTTGAACATTTTCCATGAAGCTAGAATGGTATGGTAGGAAAATGTTGCGCACAACTACTGCGCGTAGTGTTTGCACAGTTGATAAGCGACTCCGCTCTTCCTGGTGTAGTGATCTCCGCTAGTGACAGAACTTCTACTCATCCACTGCCAGCGAGCCTGCAGGTCCCGATAGCCTTTAGCGCCGCCTGCTCGATGTGGAGACCACCAAGCATGACCACCAGTTTATCCTCCCTTGCACTGTCTTCTGAGCTCGCCAGATTAATTGTCTTTGCTAAAACAGAGTGGCTCAGTGCTGCAGGTAATGACCACAGTCTATCCCGGGTTTAGGCTTTGCTAATAACAGTTATGGCGTGACTTATCATCGCCACAGAATAAGCACAACGCAAAAAAGAGACAGTGGAGAGCTTGTACACTAAGGGGCTACCTGCGTCTGCCTCTCATCGTGAAACACAAACCACGAAATAGCTTCAACTGTTTTATTTAGGACTTTGCTTTGACCTTCGAATGCCTTCTCTCTAACTTTAGGCGCATTCACACTTCTTGGCTATGTCTCAGTCTGTCCACCTGAATCCTTTTTGTTGATGTTCGCTTACCATTCAACTTCCTTGCTGATTGTATCAGCAATAGCTAGTTACTGAATTTAATTCAGACCATCACTGGCAGACTCTGAGACCGGGCTTTCAGTAAAAAAAAATCCACCTGGTGTAGTTCGTAGGTAAGGGATTGATGCACTTGCCGGTTTTCACTGTCACACCAGTAACGCTACTGTCACGCGCTACTAAAAATAAATCTAAAGCTATTGAGTCCAAAAAATTAAGAATATTACAGGTTATATAGAATTACTAGATAGTCAAGGTTGTTTCGTCGGTGAACGAAATTAAGTGCATTTATTAACATCATATTCACTAATTAACTCGCTTACGTCATAGTCGTTAATTAAGACCAAACGGAAAGATCAAACGCCGGCTCAGACGCTTTCCCTGCCGTTAAAGCTCGTAGTGAAGCCATCGGGTAACTATCTTTGGGAATGTATTGAATACTTGTAAGCTAATCATTAACCATCTAACTATCGTTACTGTCAGGTTTCGAAAGACTTTGTGTTACCGACACTGATGAATAAACAGAGAGTCCTTTGAAAACTTTGGCTGGTCACTTTATCTGCGGCAGAGGAAACATTCGAAACCCGTATACTTCATCGCCCGGACCAGGATGGCAGAAGAAGCCAAGAGTATCAGACGATCGGCGAAAGCACGATTCACACGCAAACGGAACGAACTTCTGAAGTCGATCGCTGACAGAAGAGGTATCGAAGTCGTAGAACTCAACTACGCTCAGCTTACCGAGGCGTGGGCCATTCTAGAAGGTAAGCACGACATTTACGTAATGCATCTCACAGATGAAGAGGCAGAAGCCACAGACAGCTGGATCACCGAACTTCAAGACCTGTTCGTCCAGGCAACCGCCTTGAAAATAGACTACGTAAATGATATCAGGGTTTCAGAAGCCAGAGCTCGCGCCGAAGAGAATCGCGAAGAATCGAACAGAAAGGAGCGCGAGCAGATACAAAGGGCGGCGGAACAAGCCTTTGTGAAGAGAGAAACTGCGCGCGCGATATTCGACACTTTATGTGATAGTACTGCACATACCTTAGAGGGCGAAAGGATCTCGGTTTCGCTCATGAAGAAGCTCCACAGCCAATCGGGGGATGCATTTAGCCAATGCAAAATGGCCCATGACAAGCTACTTGAATTGTTGGACAGGCAATCAGCAGAAACGGAAATAAAATGGATTGCAATCGTTCAAAGCAAATACAACGAACTTGTAGAACAACTGGAGAATCACATCGATGCTGGTGAAACCAAGGATTCCAAACCAACTGGAGGAGATTTCAAGGTCAAACAAGCTGCCTGTGCAACCTCGACCAATCTACACTTGGAAACAATCCGAATGCCTCGATTTGAGGGAGAGCTAAGAGAGTATCCTCAGTTCAAGAGTGACTTTCAAAAGCAAGTCATGCCGCATTTAACGAGAGATACGACACCCTACACTCTGCGATCTTGTCTGGGCAAAGAACCCCTGGCGAGAGTGAAAAGTGTGGACGATGACATCGAAGAAATGTGGAAGAGGTTAGACGAAATCTATGGAGACCCGACCAAAGTCGCTGACGCGATAATAAACGATATAAGACGAGTCAAGGCTGTTAAAGAAGGGGAAAACAAGCGATTTGTTGAACTTGTCAACATCATTGAAGATGGCCACAGGGACCTGAGGAGGCTTGGATTAGAGAGTGAAATAACGACGACAAGCTCGGTCGGCATCATCGAGAGGAAACTGCCAACCGACATAAGAAAGGAATGGGCAAAACTGCTAAGTTCGGAACCCAGTCCAGTCGACAGAACCAACAAATTCCCAAGCCTTCTCCAGTTTCTGCTAACACAAAAGCGCGCCATTGAATATGACAGCGCCGAACTCAGAATCTCCAGCGCGCCGATCGCGAAAGTATTTACCCACTACGCCGCCGCAACGGGGAATAAGGACCACCAAAGACCCGGAACCTTCAGCAAATGCGTGTTCCACGACAACGCAGAGCATTTCACAAGTGAATGCAAACTCTACTTGTCCAAGCCAGTAGGAGAGAGGATCAAGATGCTGAGGGAGAAAGGAGCGTGTTGGTCCTGCTTGAGGTATGGCCATCGGTTACGCAATTGCAAGAAAGCAAAGGAATGCGGCGTAAGCAACTGCAAGAAGAAACATCATGTAACATTACACGAGAGCGAAGTCAGTAGCAGCTCTGCACCTTCAAATGCCGCACCTACTCCAGCCCCATCGAACGCATGTACCAGCCTTCCTGGAGACAGGTGCCTCCTCCAACTGCAAAGAATCCGAACCCCAAATGGATTTGTCAACGTCATGTGGGACAATGCATCGTCTTTGAGCTTTATAACGAACAATAAGGCAAAGGCTAAAAGACTTCACGGCACCCCGTTGGAGCTCACCCTTGTTAAGGTTGGCGCGGATGAGGAGAAGATATCATCCAGAAAATACCAGCTCCCATTAATTGACGTCCAAGGAAAACGAATCCTTATCGAAGTATACGGGATCGAGAAAATAACATCTAATATTCGAAGCGTCAACGTGGACAACACATCGCATCTCTTCAGCGTCCCCAGCGACGACATTCAGAGACCTACGGGAACTGTCGATGTCTTAATTGGATATGAATATGCAGGATTCCATCCGGAGAAAGAACAGAGCGCAGAACATCTTTTACTATTAAGGAATCGGTTTGGACGCTGCATCGGGGGAACCCACCCTGCCATCAGAGAAATGACGGAACGACCTAAACTTTACAAGGTTCATCATACCAGAAATGTTAAGATAGACGACTTCTACAACGTAGAGCAGTTGGGAGTTGAGTGCACGCCACGATGTGGAGGATGTAAATGCGGAAAGTGTCCGCCCTGCGGGAAGGATTACACCCTCAAAGAAGAAAGGGAGTTGCAGTTGATCAAAGGAAAACTTCAATTCAGTGAGCAAGAGAATGCTTGGGTAACAGAGTACCCTTGGATCAAAGATCCGTACTTGCTACCAAACAACAGAAGGGCCGCGTTTGGAAGACTCGTCTCCACTGAGCGACGGCTCGCACGGAATCCCCAGCATGCGAAAGTTTATCAACAGCAGATAGAAGACATGATTGAAAGAGGAGTCGCCAGAAAGTTAACTAAAGAAGAACTTGACTCATATGAGGGTCCGATCCATTACATCTCTCACCATGATGTTTTAAAACCAGATTCAAAATCTACCCCAGTAAGGATTGTATTCAACAGCAGCGCGAATTACATGGGTCATGTGTTGAACGACTACTGGGCAAAGGGACCAGACCTCTTGAACAATCTTCTAGGGATCCTTATAAGGTTCCGAGAAAATGAAGTAGCCTTTATCGGTGACGTCAGGAAGATGTACCATACTGTTAAAACGAAGACCGTAGAACAGCATACGCACCGCTTTCTCTGGCGAGACATGGATTGTTTCAGAGACCCTGATACCTATGTTATACAACGCGTCTCGTTTGGGGACAAACCATCAGGTACGATAGCAACTGTTGCAATGAGAAAAACAGCTGAGATGGGAAGTAACGATTATTCCCAAGCCGCAAAGATCATAATCCATAACTCGTACATGGACGTCATCATAGACAGTGTTAAAGACGAACGCGAAGCGAATCGAGTTACCAGCGAGATCGAAAAGTTGCTAAATAAAGGCGGATTCAAGATTAAAGGTTGGTCGTTGTCAAACGACCCCATGACGTGTGAGAAATCCCTGTCACTCGATGAAATCGCTACGTCCACAGAAAAGGTACTAGGAGTTATCTGGAGTCCAATTAAAGACCAACTCCAATTCAAAGTCAACCTAACATTTTCCACAAAGACACCGGACGGAAAAAATCCTGCTCTGCAAGACGATAAAATGCCGACAAAACTAACCAAGAGAATGATATTGTCGCAAATCAATAGAGTATATGATCCAATGGGACTCGCCGCCCCCTTTACGGTTAGGGCCAAGATCCTGATGAGACAATTATGGACAAGTGAAGAGAAACTAGACTGGGACGACCCCATCCCCGAGAAATATATGCGCGAATGGATTACGTTTTTCAGAGACCTCCGCGGGATGGATAGAGTAATGTTCCCAAGATGCCTAAAGCCATCGAATGTAGCTTCGCATCAACCAGTGCTCATAGTCTTTAGCGACGGGTCGCACAACTCGTATGGCGCCTGCGCATACGCGCGGTGGAGCCTACCAGAAGGGAAATATGACAGCAGATTGATAATGTCAAAGAATCGCATTGCCCCGAACAAGAAAGTATCGATAGATCGAGTTGAGCTGTGTGCTGCAGTCTTGAGCAAAAGGCTTAAGAATTTCCTCCAAAGAGAATCTCGATACCAGTTCTCAAAATTCTACCACATCGTCGATTCGCAGATAGTATACGGCATGATCCAGAAGCAATCGTATAGCTTTAACTCCTTCGCCGCCACACGTGTAGGAGAAATCCAAGAGGGGACGGACCCTAAAGATTGGTATTGGATTGAGAGTAAACATAATATCGCTGACTGGATAACTCGCGGAAAGACGTCGAAAGAAATTGACCACGACAGTGCTTGGCAGAGAGGCCCTAGCTTTCTACAGCTACCGGAATCTCAATGGCGAATCAGCAAAGTGTCCATAACGCAGGAGTTACCTGATAAACTGAAAACGACGATGGTGGCAGATGCTAAGATCGTAGACACCCTAGCAGGAAGGATGAATATCCACAAGTATTCCGGCTATACAAGATTGTTGCGGGGGACAGGAAGAGTGCTTGCCATGTATAAGCACGATCCTAAGCCATCACTTAAAAGCGCAGTCCGACTATAACTCCTTCTGACATAAGTGACGCGGAAAGATTTTGGATTCAAGACTGTCAGAAACTTATTCATCCAGCCATCCAAAAGGGGAGATTCAAACGGCTCAGCCCAAGGGTGCGAGAAGATGGAACAAATCGTGGTCGGAAACCGAGCTCGAGAATGGGTTGAGATGAGCTACGATAAAAGCGAAATAATCCTACTACCCTATGGACACCATTTTACGCGACTCTACGCGGAATACATACACCGTAGAGGACATCACGGAGTAGCGACGGCAGTCAGTAAAATTCGCACCCGCTTCTGGATACCCAAGGTACACAACATGGTAAAATCCATCAAGTTCAATTGTATGACATGCAGGATACTAGATGCTAAGCCGAGCGAGCAAACAATGGGAAACCTACCCCAAGAGAGACTTAAGCCATCTCCACCTTGGCACAACACCGCTATAGATTTGTTTGGACCCTTCAAGATACGAGATGAAGTAAAGAAGCGGACCACAGGAAAATGCTATGGAGTGTTGTTTAACTGTATGAGCACAAGAGCGGTACACGTGGATCTGGCTCCTGACTACAGTACGGAGAAATTTCTGCTTGTTTTACGAAGATTCGTATCACTGAGAGGTTATCCAGCTAAACTTTACTCTGATAACGGACCGCAGCTGGTAGCGGCTAATCAGGAATTGCAGAAGATGACCAAGAGCTGGAACTGGCAAGATCTTAACGAATTTGGAGTAACTGAGGGTTTCCAGTGGGAGTTCATCCCCGCCGATGCCCCTTGGCAAAACGGGATATCAGAAGCATTGATCAAATCCATCAAAAGAGCTATAACGTTAGCAATCGGAGAAAACGTGCTTACTTTTTCCGAGCTTCAAACTATATGCTTTGAAGCCGCTAATCTCGTTAACGAAAGACCTTTAGGAAGGCACCCCACGACGACTGATGACGGAGCATACCTGTGCCCAAACGACCTTTTGCTCGGGAGATCCACCACAAGAGTGCCAAGCGGCCCATTCAGAGAGAGTGCAAATCCTCGTCATCGTTTCGAATTCGTGCAAAACATTGTCAATGGGTTTTGGAAAAGATGGACGCGCGACTTCTTCCCCAGCTTACTAGTCCGCCAAAAGTGGCACACCTCACATCGCAACGTGAAAGTTGGAGACATCGTCTTGATACAGGATTCAAACCAGATCCGGGGAAACTGGAAACTTGGACGAGTCACCAAAGCTCATGAAAGCAAAGATGGGAAAGTACGAAAAGTTGAAGTTCAGTACAAGAACCCAAAGCCAAATGAACCGGTGAGGACATACGCTGGTCGGGGATTCGTAACCGTGGAACGGCCTGTTCAACGTCTTGTAATCGTCGTTCCGGTGGACCACGCCCAAGCGAACAATAAGGACGAGACAAAATAAAGCAAATCAAAGAACTCGATAAACTTACAATGACTTTACAAATAACTCGATAGACTTACAATGACTTTACCTTTTAATGATAGTGGGCGACTTAGCCTAAAGACTATAACAAGAGAGGGGGGAGTGTTTCGTCGGTGAACGAAATTAAGTGCATTTATTAACATCATATTCACTAATTAACTCGCTTACGTCATAGTCGTTAATTAAGACCAAACGGAAAGATCAAACGCCGGCTCAGACGCTTTCCCTGCCGTTAAAGCTCGTAGTGAAGCCATCGGGTAACTATCTTTGTGAATGTATTGAATACTTGTAAGCTAATCATTAACCATCTAACTATCGTTACTGTCAGGTTTCGAAAGACTTTGTGTTACCGACACTGATGAATAAACAGAGAGTCCTTTGAAAACTTTGGCTGGTCACTTTATCTGCTCCAAGTCTCAGGTCTGTACGATATTTTGCACTTGAGTTATCCGTCAAGATGTTCATTCAAAATTAGAATGCACATTCGAGACCTTTTAGAAAAGGCAGATAGGAAGCTCTACGAGGTACGCTCAAGTGATACCGATTGCCCACTAAGTAGAATAATTCCAAAAAAGAAAGAGTCAAAGTATAACCTTAGAGACAAAGCTGTTCAGGTGCCCAGTAATAAACTCTGATAGATTCAAGAATGTTTTTGTAAATACAGTCAACTCTCTCTTAACGGACACCTCTATAAGACGGACACCTCCATAAGACGGACACCTGGTGAGTGATGGTCCCTGCCGTTTTTCAGTCATTTTACTGTAACAAAACTCTCTGTAAGACGGACACCTCTCTAAGACGGACAATGGACACTTTGAAATCATTAACGGACACGCACAAAAAGTTATTTGTTTTTAGTAAATAATACTTCGAAACTTGGTATCAACATAAAGCATAGTAAGTCAGCACCTTTAGAATACCAGACTTACCAAAACAATCCGCTATGACGTATTACTTCTCTGCATAAGTAAATGGTACCAAAGAGGTAGTTTTCTACTTACAGTATTACCGTTTGTACATGTAATGAACAAACAAGTCGAATTTATGATATTGTTTTTGTTCCACGTTATGGGTTTTGCTAAAGTAAGCTACTTAAAACAGACGTGTATTCGTTGTGCATAGCCGTTTAGCTTTAACTTCTCAAAATTTCTGGTATTACGTTACCTCGACTCTCTATAAGACGGACACCTCTCTAAGAAAGACAGTTGGGGCCGGTCCCGACGGTGTCCGTCTTAGAGAGAGTTGACTGTATACTTATTTTTAAGTATAATAATATCTAGTTCTTTATGTAACTTAAGATATGTACTTTTTATCTTAAGAACAATAAAGATTATTATTAGATTATTATTATTAGAGAGCACAGTATGGAAACGCCATGTTGCAGTCCGTGTGAAGGGGCTCCAACATGGCCGCCGGAAATCAATGATAACATCTGGCTTTTCCTTCTGCGTTAGAGATTACTCAATCACTGTTATGTTATTGTATTAAATTCAATGTTTTGCTTAAATTGGGACTGTGTTCTGATAATATCGTTATATCGGGGAAGATTTTACGCTCGGCCCGCTAAATTCTCATCGTTATATCGGGAATATCCTTACATCGAAGATCGTTATATCGGGGTTCTGTCCCATACATTTTACTGTAACTTTTGCCGGGACATAGAATATTCATCGTTATACCGGGAATATCGTTATATCGAGGATCGCTATAGCGTAGTTCCACTGTGTTTAGATTGTTAAAAATAACAGGATGAGGCATTTTCTAAGCATACGTGAGAGCCTTCAGGCGGCCATTTTGATGTCGTGTGACGCGAAACTCCGAAATTGAAAATGTTATATCTTAAAGACGGCGGATGCTATCGAGCTGAAAACCTTCAGTAAGATATATATTAAGGCTATTCTTGACAATCGTAGTTACCCAATAAAGAGTTGTTGTACTGTCTCATCAAAGTGTAATGGCTGGAAAATACTGAAAAGCGTACGGCCTTCAGGTGAAACCCGCCATAACTATTGCTAAGTGTTAAAAATTTATATTTTCTAGTCTTCTAGTTCAATCGTTTATTTGTATTGTGAGAAATACATTAATAAATTGAGACCATTATGTCATTAAGTAATAATGCAGTCTTGACAACATTCTAGATATTATGTTATGCACACTAATACAGCTCATGCAAACCGTGTGACTTACGCAAACCCAGTCGGACTGAGTGTTACTTAAGTAACTGATTCGTGGTTTTTGCTGTACTGAACCCTGCCTTTCAAATCAAAGCGGATAGTTAATTATTAACCGGCCGATTTTAAGCTTCTTAAGCTTCTTGTTAAATTTAATATACACTTCTTAGAAGTTTTTATTTTTCTAATTTGTATTTTTATTTCGTGCCGCACCTGCAAACTAGCTTTTTAGCTAACCGTGTTGACCACATTAATTCCTCGCGAAGCGAGGCCGAAGGCCGAGCGTAGCGGGGTGTATAATTTTGTCCCTCAAAGGGATCAGGCGGGATGAAATCTCGTGCGGAGTTTACGGTCATATATATTTCTATATATATTTGTGAGCTTGGTGTGTGGCGGAAATGACGTCACACGGCCGCCGTGCGCAGGTGGCCTAATGGTAAGGCGTCGAACTTGAAATCAGATCTTCGGACCTGAGGTCGGGGGTTCGAATCCGGCTAGGGTTTTTTTTTTTCTTTTTTTTTTTTTTCTTTTTTTTTTTGTGGGTTCGAATCCTGAGCCTTTCAATTTTATCATTTTTCTTTTTGGATTAAAATAACATTGATTTCCACATAATACTCCCTCAACGCCCATTCAGGCTATTATTAAACCTTTCATCGCCATCAGGGGCGCGCGGGCGTAGGCTTCGAATCCTCCTGCCGTTCGTTCTTCTTTTTTTATTATGCCATCAAATAAATGTCCAAAATGCGGCTATCCAATAATTTGTCGATGATTTTGAAAATAGCCTGCGCTTCCCAACGCTTTATACCTCTTTACGAACCAGAAAAAGCCACCATCTTTAAAGCGGAGTAGACCCTGGGAACGAGGGTGTCGCGGCCATGCCCGTTGAAATAAAATTTCTAACAAATATATCTTCCTGCCTACTGTGGAAAATTGAATATGTACAATTGAATTAATGTTCAACTTCAAATAATCCACTCCTTATTTATAACACCCCCCCCCCCCCCTCCCCAACCCAGAGCTTCGCGAGGCCCTGCGAGTCACGTATTACTAGTAAAGCTTGATTAATTGATTGATTGATTGGTGTTGTATAGGTTGCCAACTGTTGGATGCCCTCGTTGGAAAGGTTTGAAGGGTTTGTTAGAGCGGTTTTCACTTGAGTGTCGAAAGTAATTCTCGTTTGCTTTGGTTTTGTATTACAACGCTTGGTGATTGGCTAAAAGAACTCGCGCCACTTTCTCAGCCAATCAGAAATAAAACCAAAACCAATCGTGATTCGCTCGCGCATGTTTTCCCGCGCTTCGTGCCGGCTACATGTATTTGCTTCGAGTTGTCATTGGTTCACTGGATTCTCTGTGTTCTTTGTCATTGGCCAAAGCGATTACTTTGGTTTTGGTTTTACGACACTCAATTGAAAATTGCTCTAACTACACGGATTTTACTGTTGTGGAGTATCTCGTAAGAGGCTTAGTTAGTCTGTTGAGATATGAAGACAAGCTAAGCTTCGGTATGTGTCTGATGGGAGGGCCCATTGAAAAAACAAAGCGCCTAGTTCTTCTGATGGAGGGGCTGTTCAGTTTAAGGTGGTTTCCTTTTTAAGATGTTAGAGCTGACTGTTGAGAAATAAAAGCCAGCCAGTGGCTTTTAGGCGCGTCGGTGACGTGAATAATTTTTTGGGCTTATTCATATGAGCAAGTCCTTTGGCAAATCGAATGGCAGCTAGCGTTTCCGATAAGTTGATTCATCAATCTTATTTTGTTTCTTGAGATTGCGGAGCTTGCTAATCAGTTCCTTTTCAAGTTTCATTGCAGATTGCAAACAATGTTTACAAGGTTTACAAGGACGTAGTAAATTCAACGGTTTCATTTTTCACGTTGAAAAGCGCTGCCCTTGAACCAATATCTCGCACACGTCTACTAAAGTACTTTTTCAAAGCATTTATTAAATATAGGCATTCTAAAGCAGTACACGAATGGATTTACCATGGAATTTCCCAAGTGCAAAAAATTCACAAACGCCACCACTGTCGGCGAAAAACATCCTTTGCGGCAAAAAACCAATATGGTGTACACTATAATAGCCGGCATCCAGAACACAAGTGACACAGCAGCTACTATGAAGAATGTTCTTGAAAGTCGTAAATTCTGTTCTGCTGATCTTTGGTTGTGGATGTCTATTTCAGGTGCTGTGCGGTGAAATCGAGTACGTACAGTGAGATAACTTGCACAGATAAACAGCACACACATGAAAAGGAATGAATGAATAGCGACAGAACCATACCGTCTGTCCACTTCGGTGTGGCACATTGCTACTAAATTTGTCCCAGCTATGCACAGCCCAGTCGTCCAGGCAATGACGACAGCACAAATGTAAATTTGCATCTTTGTTACACGATGGCGAAGAGGCCTCAACACCGCGTGTGCACGTTCCAGGGAAATAAGAGCGAGGAAAATGACGGACGTACTTGAACCAAGGATTTGAAATGCTGACGAAGGATTTTGGATCCTGCGTACATTTTCTAACCGAACAGCTTTCATTCTGGGAATCTTTTCGGTCCCGAGGACTACAGGCTCTGTTATTCCCACAAGTAAATCCGCCACGGCAAGGTTGATAAGAAGAAAGTATGTTCGTTTTAGGTGCGATCTTTGAGTCCAGAAAATAAAAATGGTGAACATATTTCCTAAGATGATGACGGCTGCCTCGATTACCAAAATAACGATAAATACGATTTCGGTCGACCCTAACATAATGTCCATGTATGTTATGAGGAAGATTTCTTTCAGTGTCCCGTTGTGCAAATCTGCCGCGTTTTTTTGTTTGTTTTCTGTAAAGCAGCTATTCCTGTCGAGCAACTATCAAACGAAATATTCCTTCAATTTTGTAAAAAATCTATTATGTAGTAACTTTTCTAACTGGCGAAAGCCCACTGTCACATCGCCTGTATTGTTCAGTGATATCGCATAACTTACTTTGACGTGTGTACCAATTCAGTTTTTACGTGCAATATCGTATTTTGATTTATGTGCAGTTTTGCACGTGCAAATAAATGTACTAAATATTAAATTAGTTTATTCACGTACCAAAAATATTTCAATGGGATCGTTTTTAAATATTTTCTCATAGAGTCCCGGTATGAACTACTTTTTACTAAATCGCGAATCACTTTTAGAGCTTCCACGTGCTTTTATGTTCATAACACAGATGATTGAATTAACATAGATGGAGAAGCGAGCAACACTTATTCGTTAATGTCACAATTATTATTAATACTTTCAAGGTCATTATTTGATAGGACGTGCTGTCCGTCACTGTTACCGAACACAAAATTAAAATCTTTATTCAATCCTTTAACTCCAAGAGGACTCAAACTCAAAATTGAACTTTAAACACTCTTAACTAATAAAACAGCTTAACACTTGGCAATTATGCCAGATATGTTTAATTTTAGTGACCTATAGATACTAGCGTTTATCACATTAGCCGTCGGCTGGGGGATGAAACTGCTTAAGAGTTTTAATACAATTAAAAGCACAAAACGGAGAAATAGACTAGTTTGAATTTTACTTTATAAGGCCAGAATAGTTTAAATTCATCTGATCTACTTCTTATATTAATTTTCTTCTTTTAATATACTACAGAAAGATCAAAGCTATACGGTTCCTAATATGTTAATGTGTTGAGCACATTCAAGCATAATTTTCCTTTTGAAAATTCATAGGGCTACCACTTTCGCAAGATTTTTCTTTATGAGCTGTATGAACTGTTTCTATTGTCGTGGTTTCACAAATTGGTTGCCTAATATTTGTGCTAATTTGCTATGCATTTGACTAAACAGTACTCATCAAGCGTTTCGCAATTTTTTTTAGCGAATTCTGAGGGTCTGTATATTACGTGTCATGATAATGTGCTCAGTGACGCCTGCGAGTGAAAAGATCAGAATCTCAGCTTAATCAAATATCGCTGATACTGTTTAAACAAATTACATGGTACGCCCACATTTTAGTTTCATGTGCATATATAGCTTCTTGTGTAATATTAAACTTTTTGGCCTATTAGTTGGTACGATGTCTCACTACTTAACCGACATGTAAATGGTAGAATATTTTATGCTTACGAGACTAGTATAACAGAGAGATTAAGTATGACGCTCGTTTTTCCCCATGAACGGCAAAAGTTCAACTTCTGTCGTCTGCCGTTTGGCGTTCGTACGTGGAAATGAGTAGTGTTCCCTTTTAACGGGGAATTTATTTTAGAATTTGATTTAAAGGTAACAAAATGAAAGGCAACTTCGCGTTTGCCGTTTGCCGTATAACGTCATGCTCGATCTCTCTAATATTTAAAAGTGTCTATGCCACGGTTTTTAAGTCAATACTTATTTGAAACCTCGATATTATGGTTTGGAAAGTGATAATAAAGACGAATTACACAACAAAAACTTGACAAAAACTAGCCAATGTTTCCAAGATGTCCGGCCCTTTGTACAAGTCCTCTAAGCTAGTTCATACGCAGTGTGATAATGACTGTTGAGACAGCCATTCAGCTTCACATCTGAGTTACAGTGAAAGCTCTCAGATGATTAAATAGATACGTGGTGATATTTAAAATATTTGTTCGCAATTGTAACAATTAGCTTCAAGCTAAGGTCATCATTTGAATTGGTAAGTTATGTCAGGACGTGCTTGGTGACCGTCAGCCGCTGGCACTGATCTGAACGGATGTGAGACGACTCCCAATTTCAACAAAAGCACGCAAACCTCTCAAAATGTAATCAAGTGACACATGCTCGTTACAATTGCTCATCCTAAGAGAAATGAAGAAGAGTCTTGTCGCTGACATGTTTTCTGAGAAAAAGAAAATGTCGAGTTATTTCAAATTAAATGCTTCCTCTAAATCTTCCAAGCTTAGAATGAATAAGAAGACATAATCGTTGGTTTGAAAACGCCGCCTCATGACGATGTGATCACGTGCGTACAATTTTGGGGCCATGCAAAATTGCACAAACCTTGCATAATATCACTACGTTTCAAACTTTAGAGTCACGTGTTAAAAACGTCGCATTTTAACATGCGCAAACGTGGTTTAGTTTCACTATTATTTTAATGCGCAGGTTCAAAACTCTGGGCAGCTTTGAAGTTTAAAGTTTAACATGCCAAGAAACTCGGAGCTTCAGAAAATGAAAATGAAAGTAAAAAAAAGTTACAAATTAAGAAAACCAAAAGTAAACCCAATTTAACTTTCGTAAAAATCAACCAGAAACAAATGACATAATATTTGCTGCTATTTTGATTTGGAAACCAGCTGGTCAGGGTTAAGGTCAAAGGTAAAGTTTACACAGGGTCAAAGTGTAGCATACTATACTACTACAGCTCAAACGACTAACGTCTCTTCCTCCCCCTGGGTGGAGTGGTAGTCCATTACAGGGCCGGACATGCGCATCTGAATGACGCGATGCACTACGAAAGGAAAGTGTCTTACCCAGGACTCTAGTGGCGGTCAGAAGTCAAGTGGCCGGAGCTCGATCGGAAACCCTTTGAAGCCCTTAGTGCGAAGAATTTTTGCAGTTATAAGAACTCCAAGGAGCAAAACGACGATAGAACAATGAGGCCCCCTCTAGGCTCTGTAGGGGGAATGGTAGGGTTTCCGGGCTCCAGACGCCTTCCCCCCAGTCCTCTCCTCCCTTTCCTTTTTGGGCCCGGGCAACAAGCTGCAAGTCTCTGGAAAGCTGTGCGATGAAATGAGTGATCTGTTCCTTAAAATCAAACACATCGCAAAGCATACCTTGGCGAGGCCTGTTTTCTTGCCACAACTACGAGCGTGATATCACCGCATGGCTAAGTGCAGTAAATGAACGGTAATAATAACGGATACTTTAATGTGATGTTAGTCAATCGCACCCATTGTACACCTGTGGATGTAGAGCAGCTCAGTGGGGGTAAAGCGTCTTACCCACGAATAGAACACAATTTTCCCAACCGGGGATCAATCTGCGATCAGGCATTCTTTTCAAAAGTTAATTTGATGGAGAGGAAAAGCCGCATTGACCACTGATCAAGCAATGTTCGCATGCTCTACCATAACACCTCAAATCATCTAACCTTTATTTCACCTGGGATTTACAAGTAAAGCTGAAATAAAGGTGATGTGATGGAAGAGCATGCCAGCCTAGCTTGATCAGTGGTCAAGGCGGCTTTCCCTTGCCCTTAATTAACTTAAGAAAAAGAATGAATAACATTCATTCATTCCAGCGTTCGGGGGCTAAGGCACTTTTACAGTGTGGACGACGAATTCGAAGCAGATTGAAAACAATAGTGTGGACGGAGGAATTTTTATCCATTTCGGGACGAAAACGTCGTTTTTAACTGTATTCGGGTGTCGTAGCCTGAATAATGGGGGTTGACAAAGATAACAAAGTGTTGCCATATTCAAACTACAATTCAACTGAGTAACATACAAAAAAGGTTTATTTTGCAAAATACAAAATCTGTTATTCATAACATCACATTAATTTTCGTCTGTCGCCGTCTCTCCTTTTCTGTAGGCGTTCTTGTTCTTTCTTCAGTTTACGTTCCAGCAGCATTCTGCAAAACAAAACATCGCACAGAACTTTGAATAACAGGCACGGCTATATCATGCAAAAAACAAATGACGTCACGAGACCCCTTGTTTATTTTCAATATCTGTTCAACTCAGATCTTCAGACGTACAAAGAGGAGAGGGGTGGACGGAACGGATTTCGACTCCCTTAGAGGTTTTTTCAACGATTATATGACGCTGATACTTTCAGCTGTTCATTCATGTCTTGCGGAAATTTGATTTGTCACCGGTGTGTCTATAATTAATTGTTCACAGCGCCTTGGCAAACCGCATAATTATGTATAGATGAAAATGGGATGGGTATATCAAATAATGATTATGACGTCTAATCTTATCAACTTAGTAAACTAACTTAACTAACTTATCAACCTTGTAAAATGGCCCAGCTCACAACGAGTCTCTCGTAGCTCAGTTGGTTAGAGCGCCCAACCGGTATCTGGGAGGCCATGGGTTCGATTCCCGTCGGAGACTCAGAATTTTTCTTTGTCCCATGCTCGTGTCATGTTGAATACTTCATCTTCATGACGTCTAATGTTGTCATAACCAAAAACGTTTGTTTCATCTTGAATTGCAAGCTTAGGGCTTTCTACTCAATGTAAATTCACTTTGCTTTGCTTTGTTTTGATTTAAGGAGGGTACACGCCTCTTGTTCCACGATGGAGTATGGATTTCCTTGTACCTCCTAGGGTGAAGACCGGATCTGAATTACCATAGACTGAGTTGCAAAAAGAAGATAACACTTCTCCCTCGTTTTAGCGCTATCCTCTGAAAGAAAAGCTAGCTTGGTGACAAAATACCTAACCTAAAAATAATAGTTTTACAACGTAGAAAACAGAAAAGGAGAAATAAAAAGCTGAAAAATAAACAAGGATGGTTTCGACTGACAAAGATTGAAACGACAAACTTGAAAAAAAAAAATTGCCAATTTTTTCAAGATGCGTTGTCCGTGACGTATCTCCTTCAGAGACACAAACGATTAATTGCATTCTAGCAAAAGGGATCACCTCGGTTTATTCTTACCTCAGAAGCCAAATAATCCCCTTGATAAAACAAGCAGTGCAGTTCAAATTCATGACACCGATATCAAACATCCAGTACATGACAATGATTTCGAATATCTCCTGCCAAATTGAATTCGTCGGCGCGATTCGGATTGGGTTCGCATAGAAATGGGCCAAATAATTTAATCCCGACACTTCCTCGACCAATATTCTGCCATCGTTCTCTATGCGGGTGACATTTGGCGACTTCCTTGCCAGCCAAGATGCATTGTTTATCGTAGCCATAGAGAAATTTTTATCAGTCAGCATGGCTTCACGCTCCATCGACACATTATCTGTAGTTTGGTAACTGTGGCTTTCCACGGAAATGTTTCTGTTCTGTTTCTCGGTAAGGTTTCGAGGTATTATTTTATTCATGTCCCCTGTAAAATTGTGGCCTGGTAACAAAGCAATGTCCTCTGTGACAGTTTGATTGTCATTTGTCTCGTCTTCCTTCAAGCCAACAATGCTTGGGTCTCCATCGGGCTTTCTTTTGTTTCTATCCTTTGGCTGTAACGGAGACGATTGATATGCATTAAATGGTTGTTGATTTTGAAGAGAATATTGTGTTTGGGTTCTGAGCTGAACCAGGACTGCTTTTGTGTTTGGTCCCTTTTTGATAAGAACGTGGCAAGTCGGGTTCAACACGAGGAAACAACTCCATATGTAGCCTTGTATAGTTTTTCGTGCGTATTTGGAAAACGCGAAAGGCGAGAGACGGCCACGCGAGGGAAAAATAAGAAGCCTTCTCACTTTTCCTCTCGCGTGGCCGTCTTGCACCTTTTGCGTTTCCCAAACGCGCGCTCAAAAACTACATAGGCGCCTCCTACGCAGTCTACTCCATATGAAGAAAGCAACCGGCAGAGTGAAAATGGGAGAGGGGGGGGGGGGGGGGGGTGAGTCCGAAGAGTGGGAAAGATACTGGGGATAAAAAAGGGAATATGCTGGGGGGATGGGTCCGTGGGAATGCCCTTTGTCAAGAGTTGTCAGTTAAGCTGTCCCAACTTTCGACAACTTTTGTCCCTTTCAATCGTCTTTCGAGCAGTTGTTTGCAATTTTGAGCAGCTTTTTTGCCATTTCTAGACCGCGTTCCGAAAGTGTTCTTCAATTTACCAGATTGCCAGGATGCTTCTGTTTTTATCTTTTGGCTGTAGCGGAGGTAATTTATTTTATGCATTTCCTGAATGATGGGTTTTAACAGCTGAACAAGGACTACTTTTGAGTTTGGTCACATTTCCATAAGAACATTGTAACTCGGGGTTCTAAAGCTTACTGCGTGTCTCTGTGCACTTACTTTATTTTGTTTATCTCCATGCTTCATCGTTTTGTTAAACAGTGTGGCTTCTCGCTCCATCGACACATTGTCTTTAGTTTGGTAACGTTGGCTTTCAACGAAAATGTTCCCGTTCTGTTTGTTGGTAAGGCTTCGATCGATTACTTCATCCATGTTTACTGTAAAAATGTGGCCTTGTAACCGATACTGTTTGTAGTCTTTGGGCATGCGCAGAATAAACGGAACATGATGCATTTCTTTATCCTCGTCTGTCTTTACCTGAGTGATGTCACCACGAATGACAGGCTGTGAGCTCAAGGCTGATACCGAACTCTTGTTGCCATTGGTGATGTATTTGGTTGGATCCTCACACTGGTCAAGCAAAGAAAGAAAATGTGTCAATTTTTCGGGAAACGTCTGCATACGAGCCTAGTGGCTCATCAGGCAGAAGATTATCTCCCGTTTCAGTAGCTATAGCATTAATGGAGCTACGTTATGGGGATCTCGCAGATGTTTGCTCAAAACTGTTTGTAAATTAGTAATAGACAACTAAACACATGAAAAACATTATCTTTGAACATCTATAGGAAGATATACCTTAATTTGTGGATAGAAATCGAGCTACGGTTATAAATATCGATTTTTTTTTTTAGACGTACAGAAACAACTTGAAATGTTAAGCCTTAATTTTTCAAGTTGCAATTAATTTCCATCGTAGCCAAATACGCCCGTTCACAGTTTGAGCGCCTAAGCATAGCAGTTTTCAATAACAAAGTGACCATTAATTGTTGGTTTTCTGTGACATAAAAGTATGAAAATAAGTATGGAAAATATTGAACAAAAAAATATTTGCACGGCCTGAAAAGACAACATGAATTGCTTACAAATACGATATGTATAAAAAAATTGTTTGCATGTCGAAAAACAAATGTTTGCAGAGACCTAGGTGCGCAACGTTTTTTTTTTAAAGTACGTTGCAGGGGAAAATTCCGGCCTCTAATAAAAAATGATCCCTCTCTTAAAAAGTCTGGTTTGGCGTTATTAACCAGTAGCAATCAGAGGTGAGTATGTTGTTTGATGAAATGAGAAAATAACACGAAAAAACACAAGAGAACTGCCAACTTACATCGTATCCTGGGAAAAGATGACTCGTAGTGCTCATTGTAACTGACCGCCAATGAAAACAGTGCTGGTTAATATTCTTTGGCAGCTCATTACACCCAAACGCATTTATAAATCCTTCATATGCGATGTTCCATTTTTTCCAGAACCAGTTTGAAATGTAAGTCTGTAAAGATAACGTTAAAACACTCAAAAAATAATAAACCGAAATATGGTGTGAGATTAGAGACTTTGTTTCACTTCAATTATGCAAATATTTTTTTACAGGTTTTATCTACGGGCGCTTTCTGTAAATTGTTAGAACTGGCCGGCCAGTCCGGTGATTATGAATGGGACAATCTTCGGTCTAGAGTTTGCGAAGAAAGGGCTTGAAGGTTGCTTGAAACAAAAAGAAAAACATTACTCGAAAGATGAAAACGTAGCCTGTGTACAGCCGTCCCGCCGGACGGAGCGGGACGGCTGTACACAGGCTAATGAAAACGCTGCCCAAAGTTGCCAAGCATCATTGGATCAGCTCTCAGTAAGTTCAAAACCGTAATGCGCACTTCCGTATCTCTGCGCACTTACTTTATTCTGTAAATCTCCATGTTGTATTGTTCTGTTACCCTTCAAAGCAATGTTTTCTGTAACAGTTTGATTGTCATTTGTCTCGTCTTTCTTAAAACCAACAATGCTTGGGTCTCCATCGGGCTTGCTTCTGTCAACATCATCCTTCAAAGCAATGTCCTCTGCAACAGTTTGATTGACATTTGTCTCGTCTTTCTTCAAACCACCAATGCCTGGTTCTCCATCGTTCTTGTTTCTGTCATTATCCTTTGTCTGTAACGGAGATAATGTATTACTTGCATAACTTGAATGTTAATTTTGGAGTGTCGGTTCAGATACAACACCGTGTTTTGGGTTTAGAGCCGAACCAGGATGCTCTTGTGTTTGGTCCCTTTTTCATAATTAAGAACGTTGTAAGTTGGCTTCCACAACTCCATATCAAAAAAGCAACCGATAATGCAAAAATGGGGCGGGGGGAGGAATCTAAGTGGTGGGGTAGATATAGGGGTTAAAAAAGGAATCTACGTGGTAGGTCCGTGGGATTTCCCCCTCCCTCTTATTCAGCAGTTTCTTGTCACGAGTTGTGAGTTACGGCTGCCCCCAAAATGTTCGGCAACTTTTCGACAACTTATTTTCCTTTCAATGAGAGCATCATTTTGCATTTTCTAGACCGACTTTAAAAGATTGTTCTTCTGTTGTTCGAACTTAACCAATTCGCCAAAGATTGGTAAAAAGTTCAAAAGTCCAAAAGTTCAAAATTTACCTAAACTTTCCGACCATTCAGCATTTAAAACTCGTCAGCAAACTTGACGTCATCGGTAACTTAACGACTATTCGCGGGAAAACAAATTAATTTTGGCCTTCAAATTTCTGTTGTAGTTAACATGCATAACAATGCTTAGAAATTTCACCTTCAAAGGGAAAATAAGCATCAGAGTTTTGAATTTTTGGAGCAACTTTAAAAGAAATTTCAGCATTTTTGGGACAGCTCTGGTTGTGAGCCTAAGGGAAGCGTAAGGATATCTTAGAAGAATCCGGCCCTCTTTCGTTACTTCTCACGTTCTGGTTCTCTTTGGGAATGATGAAAGCAGTGATGATCTACCGTATCTAAATTTTATTTTGCATCTAAGCAATCAGTTTAACTGTATCGTGCGTCTCAATGCACTTACTTCATTTCGGTCTTCTTCATGTGGCGGTTTTGTGTTCTCACTACTTTTGCTGTTTAAGGTATCGTCAAATTTCAGATTCACACTCAGATTTTCCAATTTGATGGCATTTAAATCGATATTAACCACCACCTCGCGGCGATTGACATTTCTTGAGACTTTTATTTTTATACTGTACGAGCCCTGTGTGTCTTCCTCGACGTGGACTCCTAAGGAAAAACAAAACAGAGAACTAAGACATGGCTAGTAAGGATACCCAGCTAATAAACTAATTAGGGCTTAAAAGAAATGTTCCTTTTCTACTTTCACAAAAACCAAATTGCTTGCACCTTCCAAAAAAATCAGCTCTCCAGTAAACCAATAAAAAGCAAATAAACAAACAAACAAGTGCAGCGGTAAAACAAAATAATTTATTACTGAAACAAACATAAAAAAAGAAAAGAAAGCGAAAATGACGCGTTCCATTTATAAGTTTCGAAGCGCGCGCTCTGGAATCAAAACGACAGGAAAGAAACCATAGCAACAAAAATCAAAACAAAACTGGAATTCCGCAGTCGATAAGTTCAATAAAGAGAAACTTTTAGACCATCGATTTTTGCTTAACTTGAACTTAAAACAGTTTTGGTTACTTTACATTAAAAATACACGATCTTTTTGTCACATTGACGAATGCCGGATTAATTCTCTGAGCAGATTAATCCTCTGAACAAAGCTAACGGCCTTCAAAACAACATACCCGGCTGGAAAACCGCACGATATTCCTTTTTCAAATTAATGACGGACTTACCCTCCTTGTTAGTATTTCCTGCGGCAGAATTGATTCCTAACGAAGTTAGGATTAAGAGAACGCAAAGCCAAGGTGGCTTCATGTTTCTGTAACAACTTTTTTCTCTCTGGTACACGTGACACGCGTAACTCCTTTCACAACGCGGAACGAAGTGAAAAAAGTTCACGTCATAAAGACATCTTACTCGTTCGAATTTTTTAGCGCGCGCTTGAAAAAGTTTTCATTCTCTCAAATAATTGTGTTTCTGCCGCACCAATAAAAATGATAACTGAACTGATATGATAATCTTATCTCTGAAGCACTTTTTTTGTCTTTTTAAGATGGTTTTCGCGAAATATTCAAGCAAGTAAGGCAACAATACAGTTACCAATAAGACTTTTAAATAGCTTGGGCACACTTTTAATAAAATTAAGAAAAACATATCGAAACTTAAGTTTTCAAGCTGACCCCGCGAGAGAAAAAAACAATTTGAAGTTCTCCGTATTTTAGGCCCCGTCCACACTGACCCGGGTAAATTTAAAAATGCATTTTTTTCCTCCGGTTAGGCGAACCGTCCACACTGAACCGCCGTTTTCGGTCACCAAAGACGGTTCTTTTCAAAAGCGCCCTGCAAAGTGGGTATTGCTTTCAAAGTTACCCGGGTGAATGTAGACGGAAAACATTTTACGCGGCGTTTTTAAATTTCTCCGTTTTCAAATTTACCCGGATCAGTTCAAAACAAAACAACACGCGTTTTAAGCTTTTCTTACGAGCTATGACATTAAATTTCTCAAGACTGTTCTAGAATTTAAAAGCGGGGTCAGTTAGAGAAATGAATTATGGTGAGATGTTTCAAACAGTATACAAAATGTTGCTATGTTATGATTAAATTTTTGATAATTAATTTTTGCACTTATGTGTTGTCCGCCGGCCAGTCAATAAGCATGCGCAGTGGGGCCATCGGGGCGGAATGTGGGAAAATAAATTTCTCATCGGGCCAAAAATTCTGGTGTTCCGGCTTTTATCGCGCATGCTGTAGTTTTAAGTGGGACCGAATCGACCAGAACGAAAAGGAAACGAGAATAATGGACTTTGTTCAAACACACCACTAAGAGAACTGGAATAATTTAAAGAAGAATGAAAACAAAACAATAAAATTTACTTGTAATTATAACACCCTACTGTTTCACTATGGTAACTAACAAAGTAACAAGAAAATGCTTACGAGTTTATAAGTATTTCGCACGTTTTTATTTTAGCGATTTCAATAGGCACACATGAAAAAGGGCATTCTCAACGTTCATTTTATTTTTTCAAAGTCTAAACTTTTAAAAATTTTTAGTAAGATTAACTGGAACAAGCAAAACATAGATTTGAAAATTAGCTTTTAAGGTAAACTGGAACAAGCAAAACGCATAGTGGATACACATTGTCTCAGTACGTAGTTCGCGGTAATGTTTCTAAACATCATCTGATCAGTGCAGATCTTACATGTTAATCATGTTTTCTTCAGAAATTTGAATTTTCTTTATGGAAATAAATTTCGCGAAGATTTTTATTCGCAGATCTTTAATTTCACGATTTTTTTATAATCGGATGTATTTTTTTTTTGTTTCCAGGTAGATGGGCCTATAACCGGGGGGAGGGGGGGGGGGGGGCTTATAACCGGAATTTTACGGTATGTAATCGCTTATACAAACACGGCGATTCGTTGTCTTATCTACTTGGTGATCTATTCTTATCCCCCTATAACCAAGCTTGTCGTAATGCAGCACGTGTCAACGAGAGCGACATTACCGTGCGAGTCAACATAATAGAGTAGTCTGCATTAGGTCAAAATCCAATATCGCCGAACTTGTTCCGTTTTCCAGTGCGACAAGGATTATTTCACCTCCCATCCAATCTCCCCTTCCACCCGCACGGATTAGATGCTAGTCAATCGGACCCATTCATGATCCTGGGTGTGGAGGCATTGTGAAATTAAAATGCCTCGCCCAAGAACACAACGCAATGACCCGACCAGCTAGGCATCCCCAAACGCTTGATCTTGAGTCCAGGGCGCTTCCCATAAGTCTCCAAGTCGACTGTAACACGGAGTTAAACGCAAAAAGAAGAAATGATCTTAAACTATACAACACGGTTATAGTCAAACTTACAGTCAAATGATTTTATTATGTCTCCTATAAAACAATAACAGTCAAATAATTTTATTATTTCCCATTTTCCCTATAAAACAACAACAGTAAAACAACTTTGTCATTTCCCATTTTCCGGCCCTATAAAATACTTACAGTCAAATAATTTTAAATTATTCATTTCCCATCTTTCCTATAAAATACTTTATACATTCAAATAATTTTTAAATTATTCATTTCTCATTTTTCGTATAGAACTTTTTAGACGTACAAGTCAACACGTTCACACTTTAAGTCATTAAAACTAACAATGTTGGATCCAAGTTTTAAGTTCACCGTCATACAGTGTATAACAAGACCGTATGGGTCAAAGCAAAGCTACACGCGCTAAGTACTACAGGTAATGAACAATTAAATAATGGGCTCCAGATTCCTTTGAGGTGATAATTGATGCGGCCGCAGTAGTAAAAGGATGCATGATTGACGCCTTTTTTTGGAAAAAGGTTAAGAATCCGATCCAAACAACGCGTCGGTCAACGCGTCAGCCAACGTGTCGGCTGACGCGTCGGCCGACTGTCGGTCGACTGTCGGCCGACAGTCGACCGACACACGGCCGACAGTCGGCCGACAGTCGAACTGCGCCGATATTTAAACGAGTATGAACAACATAGAGATTCGTCTGAAGTGGCCCGTGTTAAGGCTGAAAATGCTCTGCTACCAGTATACAGGAAGGAGCTGAGAAAAGTTCTTTTGGATTATTTACAGTGGATGCATGCAATGAAGAAAGATTCCACCTTCCGTAAAGTGATAGAGACCAAAAATGAATTGAAAGAAACAGAGGGATATGATTGGTTAGAATCGACAGAACTCGCTATCGATAAGCGAAAATTCTTACTCAATCGGTTGTTTGTCAAACAAACTGTTCCCGAAGACTTAGTGAACTGTACCTGTTAATCTTTTCTGGTGACACCTCAATGTTTTTAATAATCAATAAACGTATTCTAAAAGAGAAAAGCTGTTTGTTCCTTCTTGTGTCTCGCGCGGTGCGCAACTTGTGAAACGCTTATAGATGCTTATTTCTCAAGCAAACTCCACCGAGTTTATACCATAATTCGCTTAAATGCTCATACGCGTTCTCTACTTCTTAAATTAAGATAAAACCAAACACGTGAAACATATATAGGTTTACTAGTCAAAAAGTTGTACATTGATCAAATTGTTTTCACATAATCGGTTCACTGAGCTGATCTTACAATTTATTTTACTCGTAACTGCTCGATAACTCCATATTACCTTTGTAGTATTGCCGTATTGGTCGACTAATGAAATTTTGTATGGGGAAAAACATTTTCTTAATAGTTTACACGCGACTCTTTCCATACAGAAGCGACTCGCTTTGGCTAAATAAAATCCTAATGTTTATATCCGTGGTCACTCAAGCGCGTTCGCCGGCTTTGTTCCTCGCGAAGCGAGGCCGAAGGCCGAGCGTAGCGGGGTGTATAATTCTGTCCCTCAAAGGGCTCAGGCGGGATGAAATCTCGTGTGGAGTTTACGGTCATATTTGTGAGCTTGGTGTATGGCGGAAATGACGTCACACGGCCGCGCGCTGGTGGCCTAATGGTGTGAGCGTCGAACTTCAAATCAGATCTTCGGGACTGAGGGCAGGGGTTCGAATCCGGCTAAAGTTTTTTTTTTTTCTTCTTTTTTTTTTTTACTTTTTATTTGTGGGTTCGAATCCTGAGCCTTTCATTTTTTTCGTTTTTCTTTTCGGATTAAAATACCACTGATTTCCACATAATACTCCCTCAACGCCTATTCAGGCTATAAACCTTTCATGGCCATCAGAGGCGCGCGGACGGAGGGTTCGAATTCTCCTGCCGTTCGTTCTTCTTTTTTTTAATGCCCTGAAATAAATGTCCAAAATGCGAATATCCAATAATTTGTCGATGATTTTGAAAATAGCCTGCGCCTCCCAACGCTTTATACCTCTATACGAACCAGAAAGAGCCGCCATTTTCAAAGCGGAGTAGACCCTGGGAACGAGGGTGTCGCGGCCATGTTCGTTACTAGGCAACAATAACAAATCACCGGTTAAAACCGGTTATCACTCCTTATTTATAAGACCGCCCCCCCCCCCCCTCCCTTCCCAACCCAGAGCTTCGCGAGGCCCTGCGAGTCACGTATTACTAGTATGAGAACAATGCATGGTTAAGCCTCTGTCTGCTTGATCGTGAATAACTATTCGATCTATTTAAGCTTCAAAAACCTCTAGTAAGCTAAAGGAAATATATCTTAAGTATTTTAAAAAACGGAGCTTCTTATAAAATTCTCTCACTTTGATCCGCAGTTGAAAAGTGTTCATTCTGTCAATTAAGTAGACTATGTTCCCTACTCTGTCAATTTGTCAATCAAGTAGACTTATCGTGTCGTGACGTCAAGGCATAAATAATGCTGCATAAATTCCCGCGCGCATTTTATTCTAATTTATTTCACCTCACCAAAGATTCCCGCGCATTTTAGACATAAGCCACACCTCCATTATGACGTCATCCAAAATTAATTAATTCTAGCTGCTCACTTTTAGTGGATGGCTGCTCAAAAAAAGGCGTCAATCATGCATCCTTTTACTACTGGCCGCAGACAAGAAAATGTTTCAGATTATTAGCTGTAAACTCACAAAAATCATTCCCATTAACAAAGGCTAATAAATTAATAAAAATTATATATTTTAGTCTGTAAAATTGTCCTCCGATTTTTACTATGTAAAGCTATCTAAGCACCATTATGGTATTACCAGTATATATATTATTATTATTATATTACCCAGCCCTCCTTTTTTCAACCTTTTAGGATATTAAAAAACAGATTTGACTTTTCTTTACTGAATGAGTACAAAATACCAATAATTTATTATTTTCATTATTTTCTTCTACATGTATGTAAAGCCATCAAAATAGCAAATTTAGGTATCACCCAACCCACATTTTTCAACGTTGTAGGCTACTAAAAAAAATCTCATTTAACTTTTTTTTCACTGGATGAGCTGACTCGTCCCCAGTCGTCTTCATACTCCCCTGCTCCCCCACCTCGCGCGCGTGCTTCTCCCTGTACCGCGTGCTATATGAAGACGACTGGGGACGAGTCAGCTGAATGAGTACAAAATACCAATTACTTTCTATTTTAAAACCAAATTGGCAACTTTCTGGCATGTTTGAAAAAGGGGAGGGGGGGGGGGTGGGCTCCCATATGAATGGAGCGGGCTTGCTCTCCGTCTCACTCAAGAGTGTAAATTGTTAATTTTTGGTCTCTTTTCCCTTAGGGTGTTCAGGCATAACGTTGAGGGTTGCACACAAAGAGATATAGAAATAGAAAATAATTCTATTTTTCATATTTTGGTATCTTTTACGGTTCAAAAAACACTCTAGCCATGCCCAGATTGGTCTCCTTTAGGGGTTCTTTTCAAAATTTTTGACCAGCATCCCCGCCCCTTTCATATGGGAGTCCAGGGGCGGATACAGGGAGGGGGGGGGGTGGATAGGGTGGATATCCACCCCTCATTTTTCAGTAAAAAAAAAAATTCGAAATGTCACTATAAAATAAATAAAGAAAGAAAAAATAGCTCTCGCTCATGTCTGGTTGTTGTTACGCCACGTTTCGCCGACTGCCGCTTTTTAGGGTTAGGGTTAGGGTTAGGGTTAGACCCTTATGGTCTGCCTGGCCATCCACCCCCCCTCCCCCCGTTTTTGAAATCCTGGATCCGCCCCTGGAGTCCCCCTATGTTCCTCCACCACTCCTCCCCTCCCTTTCCCTTTTTGGCCCAGGAAACAAGCCGCAAGACTCTGAAAAGCTGTGCGATCTGTTTCTTAAAATCACACACATCGCAAAGCATACCTTGATGAATCTTATTTTCTTGCCGCAGAACTACGAGCGTGAAATCACTGCATTGGTGGCTTGGATTACTTTTTCCCTCCCCCCGCCCTCCCCCCGTATGTGATGTTAGTCAATCGCACCCATCGTACACCTGGATGGAGAGCAGCTCGGTGGGTGTAAAACGTCTCGCACACGACCAGAACACAATTATTCCGCCCGAGGATCAATCTTCAAGCAGCACATTTTTTTTTAAAGAGAAAGGAGAAGGCCCACTTGTCCATTGAAAAAGCAATGTTTGCATTCTCTGCCACGCATTCCAGCGTTCGGGGGCAGAGGAACTTTTACAGTGTAGACGGCGAAGCAGTTTAAAAAAATAAAAGTGCGGACGGAGAAATTTTTGTCAGTTTTCGGGGCTAAAAGGCCGTTTTTAAATGTATCTGGGTACGTGTGGACGTAGCCTGAGTACCGGGGGTTGACAAAGAAAACAATGTGCTGCCATATTGAAATTACAAGACAACTGAGTAATAAAAAAGATTTATTTTACAAAATGCAAAATCCGTTATTCATAAAATCACATAAATTTTCGTCTTTCGTGGTTGGTCCCTTTCTGTTCAAGTTTCCGCAAGCGTTCTTGTTCTTTCTTCAGTTTACGTTCAAGCAGCATTCTGCAAAACAGAACATCGCACAGAACTTTGAATGACAGGCAGATTGTACCATACAGAGTCCCATATTTATTTTCAATGTTTGATTAACTCAGACCATCAGACGTACATGAGGGAAAGAGGTGGATGGAGCGGACTGCAACTCCTTTAGAGGTTTTCTAGCAATTTTGAAAGGAGATTAATTCTATGACGCTGATACTTTAAGCTGATCTTTCATCACTTGCGGAAATTTGATTTGTCAACAGTGTGTCCATAATTGTTTACATCGCCTTGGCAAACTGCATAATAATGCATAGTTGAAGTAGGGGGTGGTATATCAAAAAATGTATGTAAGACTTCTAATGTTGTCTTAACCAGCAACATTTGTTTTTTTCCTGAGTTGCAAGCTTTGGGATTTCTACTCGATGTAATTTCATTTTGCTTGACCTTAATAGAACGATAATTTTAGGAAGGTTCCACGCGCCTTGCACCACGGTGGGGGTATAGATTTGCCTTTTACTTCCTATGGTCGATGTCCAAATTTTGAACTACCTTGACTGTCTTGCAAAAAGAAGATAACACTTCTCTCTCGTTAAAGCGATATCCTCTGAAAGAAAAGCTATCTTGGTGACACCCAGGGAAATACGAAATTTCCATTAATGATTAATAAAGCCACAAACAACTAATTGTGTTTTAGCAAATGGGATCACTCCTGTTTATTCTTACCTCAGTAGCCAAATAATCCCCTTGATGAAACAAGCAGTGCAGTTTAAATTCATGACACCGATATCAAACATCCAGTACATGACAATGATTTCGAATATCTCCTGACCAAACGAATTCGTCGGGGCGATTCGGGTTGTGTTTCCATAGAAACGGGCCAAATAATTTACTCCCGACACTTTCTCGACCAATATTCTGCCATCGTCAGGCTCCATGCGGGTAAAATTCGGCGACTTCTTTGCCAGCCAAGATGCATTTTTTATCGTAGCCATAGTGGAATTTTTATCAGTTAGTATGGCTTCACGCTTTATCGACACATTATCTGTTGTTTGGTAACGGTGGCTTTCCACGGAAATGCCGCCGTTTCTGTTTTGTTTGTCGGTAAGGTTTCGAGGTATTATTTCATTCATGTCCACTGTAAAATTGTGGCCTGGTGACAAAGCAATGTCCTCTGTAACAGTTTGATTGTCATTTGTCTCGTCTTCCTTCAAACCAACAATGCTTGGGTCTCCATCTGGTTTTCTTTTGTTTCTATTCTTTGTCTGTAACGGAGACGATTGATATGCATTAAATGATTGTTTATTTTGAAAAGTGAATTCAGATACAATATTGTGTTTTGAGTTCAGACCTGAACAAGGACTGCTCTTGTGTTTGGTCACTTTTTATACCTAATCGTACCTTTTTGGTACGCTTCGGCGGCATTTTAGGCGAGTTTAGTCGAGCCATGGTTCGTTCGAGACCAAGCGAGCCTGATATGCACCCGAAGCGTACCAAAAAGGTGCGATTAGGTATTTACCGTACCCGAATTCAGCCAAAAATTCGGTTATATTTAACGCTTTGTTGAAGCCATGCTTGCCAGGTACGTAGTGCAAATTGTGTTGACCTGCTTGTGTTGATATCTTTTTGGTCTTCAACACTTTTATCAAGTTCCTCTTCTGCCTTTTATTCCTCTTGTTTGTTTGGGGTTTCATTCTCTAAATTTTCAAGATCAAACTTTGGCGAAAATGTGGAAATTCCAACTCCATTGTTAAAGGTCAAATGAACAGAAATTTCAAAATGCCATTTTAACCAACCAAACGCTAAAACTATCCATTATTAAGTAAAATTAAGAAACATTTTTGCTTTCCGAGCCTTAAAGCGTGAATTACAGCAAAAAATACGAAGATTTCCGAAGGTTTTACGAAAACGTTTTTGAATGACTGCGCACTGAAATGGAAGGAATGGAACGAGTTTGTGACGTCCTAATTGGTGTTTTTGAAGACGACCGCGGACCGATTCCGCGGACCGATTCCGCAGACCGCACCGACGGCAACGTCAACGACAACGTCTGGTGCAAAATGAATTTATTTTTTACTTGAGAATCTCGCAGCTTTCCGGACGCATTCTGCTTATATATCGCTTTAAGAACTAGCTCCCGCTGAATATTCAAAGAAAGCGTTCAACCCCAAATAGGAAAACCAAAAATTAGCCGTCGTGGCTGACGTTGTCCAAAATACGCAGAATTTCGTCATTTCACGTTGTTGTTCGGCAGAGAACGGCTTTGAAGTATATTAAAATTCAAAACGCACGTGCATAGTTAACGCGCGTGCAGAACGGCTTTGAAGTGTACCAAAATTCAAAACGCACGTGCATAGTTAACGCGCGTGCAGATAATTCTGCTCATTAACGTTAAATGCTAATGAGAAAGAACAATAGACATTCCTGATTTGTTTTCATACCAGCGTGCATTCTACCTATGTCTCACATGATATGCAAAACGACAGCAAACAAAACTTAAGCTATTTTTGTGCTTTAGCTATTCTATTTAAAAAAATGAGCCTCTCTAAGCAATAACCAACAATCAATCCACTAAAAAACGGACGAACAGAACGAAATAACTGCTTGAAATTTCACTAAACACATTTATTTAGATTTTAAGGTGCCGTCTGCGGAATCGGTCTGCGGTCGTCTTCAAAAACACCAATTATGACGTCAGAAGTTTTTGTTTCCGACAATTTTTCCGAGCACTGTACGATTATGACAGCCTACAAAAAGCATTTTTCAACTTGCAATATCTCTGCGATGAAATGACCGATTGCTTTGAAACTTTGGGATATGTTTATTTGGCTCTTAATAAACACATGGGCAAAAAATAACAAAAATCGAAATTTCTGTTCATTTGACCTTTAATGTTTTAGTCTGAATGTTTCAGTACTCGTCGGCAAACATCGCGCAATTGGCGAGCGCGCTCAAGTTTAGTTTTGGCGGGAAAATTTTTCTCCTTTTGCTATCGCTTAACACCAGCTAAATTTAAATTACGAGGTCCTGTTTTATTAGTCAAACCTCTTTTCAATTCATCGCTCGGTAACACTACTTTACTTCAAAGCATAGTTAGTAGTATGTTCAAAGTGACCGTGATATGGTGGCATATCAGGTCAGTGACTTGATATCGTAGGATATCAGGACAGTAGATCGCGCTTCTGATTGGCTACTTGTGAATTTGGGTACGGTAATTGATAATAACGTTGCAAGTCGGGTACAATACGAGCTCACAACTCCACATGTAGCCTTGTATCTGACTCGTCCCCATCGTCTGTTATGCGGAAATTGCAAGACGCTTCTCTTCTTCCTTCCCATGATCCCCTCTGTGTTCAGCAGTCGACTCAAGACAGACTCAAAAGACGGCTGGGGACGAGTTAATCCTTGTATAGTTTTGAACGGGCATTTGGAAAACGCGAAAAGCGAGAGACGGCCACGCGAGCGCCTTCTCACTTTTTCTCTTGCGTGGCCATCTCGCACCTTTCGCGTTTCCCAAACGCGCGCTCAAAAACTACACAGGCGCCTCCTACACAGTCTACTCCATTTGAAGAAAGCAACCGACAGGCCGGTAAAAATGGAAGGAGGGACTGGGGTAGATACTGGGGTTAAAAATGGAACCTGCTTGGGGGGTCGGTCCGTGGGAATGCCCCTTTGTCAAGAGTTGTCAGTTAAGCTGTCCCAAAAATGTTCGACAACTTTTGGACAATTTATGTTTCTTTCAATCGACTTTTGAGCAGTTGTTTGCAATTTTGAGCAGCTTTTTGCCATTTCTAGACCGCGTTTTGAAGATTTTACTCCTATTTGTGACCCTCCACGGGATTTGGGTCACTTTGGTGTTGACATGCGCACGACACGTTCGAACGGTTAAAACACGACACGCTTAGCGTGTCAAGAACTTCGATATGCGCATAACTAATAAGCAAAACAAAAGCTAACGTGTTCCGTGTTGGTTGCCTTTGTTTTTTATATGCTTGACACGGAAACGCTTTGTTTTCTTGACACGGTGCGATAGGCTTTGTTTCTTGACACGGTACGAGTAAGCTTCCGTGTTGCTTGACACGGTACGAGTAAGTTTCCGTGTTGCTTGACACGATACGAAAAGGGTTTGTTGATTGACACGGTACGAAAGGGGTTTGTTCTTGACACTTATATTTTCATTGTGTTAAGTTTCAACCTCATAGCTGATAGCTGAATGTCTCATAACATTATTTTGTACGAAATCAAATTCGAAATGCCGGTAGAAGTGGATGATTATTTAAATTCCAGTTGGATCAGATTAGCCCTAAGTGCGATATGCAATGAACCCGCGGATTAAAGTGAATCTTAGAACTTGATGTCCAATACATCCTCAATCGTAGTAAATAAGGTCGATCTGTTCTAAGCACCCTATTCGCCCAAGAGTTGAGGACATTTTTTTTTCCTGAGACAGATGTTGTAGTTCTTTCGAACAACACTACTGAAATGCAAGTTCGGGCGAGTGTTCATTTCAGAAACTCGATCGAACCTTGCAAGTCCGTAAATTTTTTATAATCAGTCCATGACAGCAAGTTTTCTTAAAAATTTCGCTGTGGCATTTCATTGACCTATATACTTCTCTATAGGACTCGATCGACATGCCACATGTCCCTTGAACGTAGTAACACAACTGAACACAAGGACGATCGAGGCCATTTTTTGTGTGCTTTTCCGGTCCGAATTGATCCGAGATCACCCGTCAGATATTAGATTTTAACAGATGTCAATTGTCAATAAATCCTCTGACAAGAAAGCGTACAATAGTAGTCCCTGACTTATACTTCTCTCTTCGCATGTTAAACGTGTTATATCTCATCCTTCGCACGGTAAGTGTGCGTTGACACGGTAGTTCGCACGGTAATCATGTGTTTTTCGCACGGTAAGCATGTGTTTTTAGCACGGTAAGCGTGCTTAATTCGCACGGTAGCTTTTGTTTTCGAGTACTGACACGGACGATTGTCTAGTCCTTTGTTTCTACAGTGTTCTAAAAAACAAAAGAAAATTTTAATGAGGGATTTACTTGACACGGTTGTTCCGTGTTAAATCGTGTCTCTTTTGTCTTACCGTGCGAACGTGTCGTGCGCGTGTCAACACCAAAGTGACCAAAATCCCGTGGAGGGTCACATTTTTCGTTCATAACCAATTTTACAGATTGCCAGGATTTCTGTCTTTATTCTTTGGCTTTAACGGAGCTAGGTGATTTATTTAATGCATTACATGAATGATGATTTTTAAGAGCCTAATTAACAAGGACTACTTTTGAGTTAGGTCACATTTCCATAAGAACATTGTAAATCGGAGTTCTAAAGCTTACTGCGTATCTCTGTGCACTTACTTTATTTTGTTTATCTCCATGCTGCATCGTTTTGTTGAACAGTGTGGCTTCTCGCTCCATCGACACATTGTCTTTAGTTTGGTAACGTTGGCTTTCAACGAAAATGTTCCCGTTCTGTTTTTTGGTAAGGCTTCGATCGATTACTTCATCCATGTTTACTGTAAAATTATGGCCTTGTAACCGATACTGTCTGTAGTCTTTGGGCATGCGCAGAATAAACGGAACATCGTGCATTTCTTTATCCTCGTCTTTCTTTACCTGAGTGATGTCACCACGAATGACAGGCTGTGAGCTCCAGGCTGATGCCGAACTCTTGTTGCCATTGGTGATGTATTTTGTTGGATCATCACCCTGGTCAAGCAAAGAAAGAAAATGTGTCAATTTTTCGGGAAACGTCTGCATAAGAGCCTAGTGACTCATCAGGCAGAAGATTATCTCCCGTTTCAACAGTAGCTATAGCATTAAATGAGCTTCCTCACGGGAATTTCGCAGATTTTTGCTCTAAGCTGATGAAAATTAGTAATAGGCAACTCAACACATGAGAAACATTATCTTTGAACATCTAAAGGAAGATAAACCTTAATTTGTGACAAGAAATCAAGCTACGGTTATAAATTTCGAATTTTTTAGACCTGCTGAAACAACTTGAAATGTTAAGCCTTAATTTTTCAACTAGCAATCCATTTTCATCGTAGCCATCCACAGCCAAATACGCCCGTTGACGTTTCAGCGCTTAATTTAATTTAATTTTAGGTTTTCTGTAACACAAATGTGTGCAAACAAGGTATGAAAAATATTGAACAAAAAAATTGTTTGCAGGGCTTGAAAAGACAACACAAATTGCTTGCAAGAACGATATGTATAGCAAACAATTTGCATGTCAAAAAAAATGTTTGCAGAGGTGTATAGTGTTTTTAATAATAAAAAAAAATAGTTGCAGAGGAAAATTCCGGCCTCCAATTAAAAAAAAATTGCAGAGGAAAATTCCATCCTCCAATAAAAAATGGTCCATCTCTTTAGAAGTTTCGTTTGGCGTTATTAACCAGTTGCAATCAGAGGTAAATATGTTTTTGATGAAATGAGAAAATAACACGAAAAAAAAAAACACAAGACAAGTACCAACTTACATCGTATCCTGGGAAAAGATGACTCGTAGTGCTCATTGTAACTGACCGCCAATGAAACCAGTGCTGGTTAATATTCTTTGGCAGTTCATTCCACCCAAACACATTGATTAATCCTTCGTATGTGATGTTCCATACATCCGAGAACCAGTTTGACATATAAGTCTGCAAAGATAGAGATAAAACACACAAAAACGATTTAAATAAAAATGATGCGAGACTAGAGATTTGGGCTTATTTTTATTATGCAATTAACTATCTTTTTTTCAATGTTTGTCTGAGACATCATGTTATTTTTACAAGTCATTGGTTTCAAAACATCTAAGAAAAATAAGGGTATAGGGCTGTCCTAGAGAAGTTTGAAAATTGCTCCAAATTTGAAAACGTTGCTTTTGAACAAGAAAATGTTCCAGACATATGCTAATTTTCTTTTGAAGGCAAGATTTCTAAACATCAGTTCATGTAATTAACAGTAACAAAAATATCTAAATAACATTTTAAAGCCAACATTTATTTTGTAGAATAACAAAGATTTCTTTTTAATACTAGGAGTTGATGATAGCAAGTTAAGTGATGCGAAGTAAGTTATAAGAATAATAATAATAGTAGGAACGAATGGAAGGTCATAAGAATGTTTGGATGTTCACATTTTCAGATGTGAAAGATATGATTTTCTCAGGGAGTTAAATGTTTGTAATTCGCTTAGGGCCTGTTTACATGATTCCGGAATGACTTTCATTCCGGAACGAGTTCATTCCATCCCCATACATTTCTCTGTATCTGTTTACATGATACCGAGACGAAAGTCAAGTCATTCCGGAATGAGTTCATTCCGGTTTTCATTCCGGAATGAACGGTTTCGTTCTGGAATGACATTTCATTCTGGTATCATGTAAACACAGAACCAATTTCGTTCCGAGATGAAACCGCAACTCGCGAAACCGCACACGGACTCCACAGTTCGAATTCAGAGCGAAAAACGTAAAAGCATTTACTGTTTATCCCAAAGAAGCAGCTCTATGGTCAAATTACTCGTTAAAATTGCAGATACGGCCATAAATGGGCACAAAAACATGTTTGCGCGAAACATGCGCCACCTTGTTTTGATCTCGCGCGAAAACCACGCACGTGAAAATGCCTTTGGTTGAACCGGTCGACTCTGTCATGTAAATGCAGAACGAACTTCATTCCGGAACGAAACTCGTTCCGGAATGTAAAGTCATTCCGGAATCATGTAAACAGGCCCTTAGTTTATAAAAAAAATTAGTGAAATTGACGAATGGAAGCAATGTAACCTAACATAGCACGTGCAATTCGATTGCAAAACCATCAGAAACACCCATTTATGACGTCAAAAAGCTCAAAGCTCGTTCCATTCCAGCGCTTTGTCATTATGGAACATTTTCGTGGAGCCGTCGCAAATAAATTTCTCCTTAAATTTAGTTGGTAATGAATAATTATGAAAGCGAATTATAAGAAGGCCTCGTAAATTCGTTATTCATCAGAGCTGGCGCATAAGGGATGAAAAGACCGTTTCTCCGGCACTTTACTTGACCATCTTGCTCAGGAGAGATTTCTTGGGAAGCATTTACAAAGTACTGAACAGAAGTGCAAGGGGCAACGTTTAAAAATTTTACTTCCAATTCTTTAGCGAAAAGGACATCGCCAGGACGCAAAAGACGAGCAAACGACAAAGGCAGCTTCCACATTTTACATGTCGCCGATCATACGTACTGCATGTACACAAAATCATCGCCAGCGAAAAAGTCGAATCGAGTGTATCGCATATATAAAGCGCCCAGGCCCCGCGCGGACAGTCAAAAATAGTTCTGCTGCTACGCTAAGGCTTCGCAGCAACTAAGAAAAATTGTGAATGCATGCAGTGATGACGTCATGTTTGCCGACGACTTTCTAATGCTGAAAAATTTGAAAGTTGAACCCTCTTTCTTAAACTTTGTCCTTAATCTTCGGCAAATGTCGATTATCTTAGAAGACTTTCGAAAAAGGCTCGGATCCATCGTAAGACCTTCAAACAACCCTGGGTCAATCTTCGGTCTAGAATTTTCAAAACAAGTGATCGGAAATTGATTGAAAAGAAGAACATTGCTGAAAAGGTGACGTAAAACAAAGAACGAACAAAGCAACAAAGAGCGTCAAAAACAGTAAAGAGAAGGAAAACAATAGCTCCAAAACAAAGAAAAATATCACAGGTTCTTACACCGAGGTAAACCCACTGTTTCATAGCAATGATGTAAATCGGAGTTCTAAAGCTTATAATTACTGCGTATCTCTATGCACTTACTTTATTTTGTTTATCTCCATGCTGCATCGTTTTGTTGAGCAGTGTTGCTTCACGCTCCAATGACACATTATCTTTATTTGGGTAACGTTGGCTTTCAACGGACTTGTTCCTGTTCTGTTTGTTGGCAAGGCTTTGATGGATTACTTCATTCATGTTCTGTGAGGAATTGTGGCCTGGTAACCGATAGTCTCGGGGCATGCGCAGAATAAACGGAACATGATACATTTCTTTATCCTCCTCTGTCTTAACCGTAATGACGTCACCTTGAATAACAGGCTGTGAGCTCCAGACTGATACCGAACTCTTGTTGACATTGGTGATGTAATTTGCCGGATCCTCACACTGGTCAAACAAACAAGGAAAATGTGTTAAATTTGCGCGCAACGTTTGCAGCAGCGCGCAAAGTCTACATACAAATGCAGAAGATTATCCCCCGCTTCAGTAGCATCTACATCCACATATGTGGGGAGGGGGGAGGTCTTGCAAAGGGAGGCATACTGCTGTCACTGCAAGACATTAAAAAAAACTGGGCGGGGAATAAAAGACCTTAAAAGTACCACGTTACTCCAATCTCGTCCCCAGAGGCAGCGATCTTTCTGGTCTGCACTAGGGATCGAGACCTCTGGGTTATTCTGAAAAGCCGCCACAAAGGCATCTGAATCTGATTGGCTGTTGAAAAACTTGTTCGTTTTATCACACTCTCCAGCGCAAGCGCACAATCAAACCGGAACCAGGATTTGGATTCGACCTGAACCGTTGAGTTTCCTGACCGCTGGTCAGAGGGAATACAGGCTCTGAGGACGAGATTGACATTACTCCGTTTTAGGAGTAATTCTACTACCCACTGGACCCCAACAGTAAATTCGCCGGTTTTTATTTATACACCTGGGAGAAGAGAGGCCTTTTAAGAGTAAAGTGTCGAATTTCAATTTCGGCCACACCAGCCACAACAAAAGTATTTTATTTACCAGATTGAAGTTTTAAACTTACATCGTATCCTGGGGAAGAATGACCCATTGTGCGCATTGCGGTAACTGTTCGCCAAGGTAAACAGTTCTGGGTAATATTCGTTGTCAGTTCATTGCACGCAAACATGTTTATCAATCCTTTATATGTGGTGTTCCATATTTTCCAGAACCAGTTTGACATATAATTCTGTAAAGTTAAAGTTAAAAAGAGATTTTGGCACAGTTTAATAATGAAATTAGCTGTATTATATACAGGGTTCGTCTAAGGGGGGTTTCCATTTGTCAGAACTGGCCAGCCAGTTCGATGCAAATGTGAGACGGGCCTTTTCAGCGAGATTTTCCTACAAGTCCACCGTAACAATGCACAATATTGATACGTTGACTGATTTGACAGGACAAATCTGACTAGTAACGGAATTCTGTTCTCAAATAATACCGGTCTGGCCGGTCAGTTCTGGCAAATGGAACGCGGCCCTTTTAAAAGAAATCATGTTACTTTGATGAGTAATTGGTTCAAAACTTCTAACACAAAAAAATAAGGGTTTAACGTTGCCCCAAAGATGAGCAAAAGTTGCTCTAAATTTTAAACGTTGCTCAAAAGTTGCTCCAAAAAATCCAAAAACGTTACTTTTGACCATGAAAATCTTCGAGACAGACTATTTTTTGAAAGAACGATTTCTAGGCATTTAAATGCAATTTAACTGCAACAAAATCAACAACATTTTAAAGCCAAAATTCGTAAAAGGATTTCTTTTTAATACAAAGAAAACATGTTCGCCCAGACTCGTTCCCAGTCCCTACTTATTTGTTCCTAAAGGCGATAAAAAACTGGTGCGGAATGAGGCAACGGTTGCGGGGCAGGCTGGGAAGGGCGAAGAAAAAGTAGGGACGCTCCCCGATTTTCCTCCGGCCTTCTCTTGATGCAATGCGTTCTAGTCAAAACCGCCTCGGGAGCGACTGGGAACGAGCATGATGTTTGCCTACGAGTTTTAAATGTTGAAAGATTCGAAGTTAAAGCATCTAAACTTTCTCCGAAATCTTCGGAAAATTTTGTTTATTCTCGGAGAAATTAGAAAAATGCTCGGAATCATTCATATCGCCTTCAAAAAATACTGGGAAAATAATCGGACTAGAATTTGGGAATTCGAAAGAAAGGGCTCGAAGGCTGCTTGAAAGAAAAAAAAACATACATTGTTCGAAAGGTGAAAAGCTACCCAAAAGTTGCCGAGCATCTTTGAAACAACTCTAAGTTGGCCCAATACCTTTTTAAAAAAAACAAGTCTTCTGATTCTAAATCTTACTGCGAATGTCTGCGCACTTACTTTATTTTGTTCATCTTTATATTCCAGTGTTTTGTTATTCGTCAAAGCAATGTCTTCCTTTGAAGCAATTTGATTGTCGTTTGCGGTCTCGCCTTGGTCTTTCTTCACACCAACAATGCTTGGGTCTTCGTCGGGCTTGCTTCCGTTATTATCCTTTGGCTGTAACGAAGACGATTTATTACATACATTTCATGTATGTTAATTTTGGAGAGCCGATTAAAATAAAATATTGTGTTTTGAGCTGTAAGCTGAGCTAGGACTGCTTTTGTGTTAGGTAACTTTTTCAAAGGAACTTTGTTAGTCGGAGTTCTAAAGCATACAGCGTATCTCTGCGCACTTACTTTATTTTGTTCATCACCATGATGCATTGTTTTGTTCTCCTTCAAAGCAATGTCCTCTGTAACAGTTTGATTGTCATTTGTCTCGTCTTTTTTCAAACCAACAATGCTTGAGTCTCCATCGGGCTTGCTTCTGTCATTATCCTTTGGCTGTAACGGAGACGATCGATTTATTACTTGATGCCGTATCTTTGGCAATGAAAGCAATGAAATCAAGTATCTAAAGCATTTAAATTTTGTTTTACATCTCAGTTATGCAATCAATTTTATTGTATCGTGCGTCTCAATGCACTTACTTCATTTCGGTCTCCTTCGTGTGGCGGTTTTGTGTTCTCACTGCTTTTGCTGTTTAAGGTGTCGTCAAATTTCAGATTCACACTCAGATTTTCCAATTCGATGGCATTTAAATTGATATTAACCACCACTTCGCGGTGATTGACATCTCTTGAAATTTTTATTTTTATACTGTATGAGCCCTGTGCGTCTTCCTCGACGTGGACTCCTATGGAAAAAGAAAAAAATAACAGAGAAATAAGACAGGGCTAGTAAGGATACCCATCTAATAAACTAATTAGGGCTTAAAAGAAATGTTCCTTTTTCACTTCAACATGTTTAATCACAAAAACCAAATTGATCGCACTTTCCAGATAAATCAGCTATCCAGTAAACCATCACAACCAATGAAAAGCTCGAGGAAGATACCGTCAATTCAGTATCCGGCGCGTAGCGCAGGGATTTGAAACTGTGCGCCTATGCTACGATTAGTTTTCGTTTTACTTCTACTTGGTCGAAAAAATGTTGCGAACTTATTGAACTAATCACTAAAGGCGTTGTGATTAGGCTACGTTTACATGGGACCAGTCCGGAACCGTTCCGAACCGGACCGGACCGAATCGGCTTCTGTTTACACGGGACCGTTCTGGAACCGGTCCGGAACGGATCCAAAACTGGACCTGCAAAATAGCAGGTCCAGTTTTGGATCCTTTCGGGAAGGTTCCAGAACGCTTCCGTGTAAACAGAAGGCCCATCCGGCCTGAAAATCGGACCGGATCCGTTCCGGACCGGTCCCGTGTAAACATAGTGTAAAACCAAAGCAAACGCGAATTATTTTCAAAACCAAAGTGAAATAAGAATGATAAAGAAAATTGAAATTACTATTTTTTATAACCTAAGAAACTGGGTTAAAAGTTTCCGCAATTCTTTTTTTTTCAAATAACTGCAGCGGTGAAACAAATGAATTTATTACTAAAACAAAAATAAAAAGAAAAGAAAGCGAAAACTGACGCGTTCTATTTATGAGTTTCGAAGCGCGCGCTCTGGAATCAAAACGACATGAAAAGAAACCATAGAAACAAAAATCAAAACAAAACTGGAATTCCGCAGTCAATAAAGAGAAACTTTTAAACCATCGATTTTTGCTTAAGTTGAACTTAAAACAGTTTTGGTTACTTAACATTAAAAATACACGATTTTTTTGTCACATTGACGAATGCCGGATTAATCCTTTGAACAGATTAATCCTCTGAACACAGCTAACGGACTTCAAAACAAAATGCCCTGCTAGAAAACCGCACGATATTTGTTTTTCAAATCATTGAAGACTTACCCTCCTTGTTAGTATTTCCTGCGGCAGAATTGATTCCTAACGAAGTTAGGATAAAAAATAAACAAAGCCAGGGCGGCTTCATGTTGCTGTAACAACGTTTTTTCTCTCTGATACACGTGACACGCGTAACTCCTTTCGCGACGCGGAACGAAGTGAAAAAAGTTCACGTCATAAAGACACCTAACTCGTTCGAATTTTTTAGCGCGCGCTCTGGGAACGTTTTCATTCCCTCGAACGTGTTTTCCTGCCGCACCAAATAAAATGATAACTGAATATGATAATCTTATCTTTGAAGCACTTTCCTTGTCTTTTTAAAACGGTTTTCGCTAAATATTCGAGCAAGAAAGGCAACAATACAGTTAACAAAAAGACTCCACAGCATGGGAACAGTTTTAATACAGTTAAGAAGAACATATCTATTTTACATACTTAGTTACATTGTAATTATTTTTTTTGCATTGTACTTAATTACTTATTACTTGTCTTTTACTTGTGTCTTCTTTTATGTACAACCTTGTCAAAGCAATTTATTTTTTGTAACTACTCAGCTCGTTTAGTTTATTTCTATTCTGGGCAGTTTTTTGCCTATTTTAGTTAAATATTTAATTTGGCAAAATAAAATGGTTGTTGTTACATATCGAAACTTTAGTTCTCCAGCTGTTTTATCGCGACGAAAATAGATGCCTAGGAACTAGGCAAACCCCGCGAGAGAAAAATGAATTTGAAGTTCTCCGTATCTTAGTTAAAATGGACGTTTCAAATCAGTTCAAAACAAATCAACACGCGTTTTAAGTTTTTCTTGCGAGCTTTGACATTAAATTTCTCAAGAATTCTTTAGAATTTTAAAGCAGAGTCAGTTTATAGAGAAATGAACTACAGTAAGATGTTTCAAACAGTATACAAAATGTTAAGATACTATGGGTAGATTTTTGATAATTAACTTTTGCACTTAATATTTTCCGCCGGCCAGTCGGTCAGCTGTTAGGCCATCGGGCGGACTCTGGGAAAATATATTTCTCTTCGAATTCGTGCCAGAAATTCTGGTTTTCCGGTTTTTGTCACACATGCTTTAGTTGTAAGTGGAGGCTGAATCGCTCACAACAGAAGGGAATCGGGAATAATGAACTTCTTTCCAACACACCATTTTGGGAACTAGAATTTAAGGAAGAAGGAAAAAACCCAACAAAATTTACGTGTAGTACCCCACTATTTCACTATGATGGCGACTTACAAAGTAAAAAAATGCCTTGAGAGTTTATAAGAGCTGTACTCACCTATTGGTACCATAGTTAGCAGAAGGGACTATGTTGGTACTTAATTTCGCGATTTTCGCGAGACGGTCTTTCGCGGGATTTTATTTTCGCGATTTCAATAGGCAAATATGAAAAAGGGTATTAAATTTCGAGATTCAAGCGTTCTCAACTTCATTTTACTTTTTAAAAGTCTGAACTTTTTAAAATTTCAAGATTAACTGTAACAAGCAAAAAGTAGTTTTTAACATTAACTTTTAAGGTAAACTGGAACAAGCAAAACGCATACCGTATTTTCTCGATTAAACGCCGGACCCCGAATAAACGCCGGGTCTCTAAGGTAGAGTGGTAAGTAAGCCTTTTAGGCATTTATTTGAGGTGTAATATTCTTTAGTAATGATGGCAAGATACATTCATTTTATCGTGTATAAATAAAAGCTATTATTATTATTATTATTATTATTATTATTATTATTATTATTATTATTATTCATGTCACAAATGATGATTAAAAACCCTTTTTTACTAAACATTTTGCTCAAATAAACTGCACCATTCAAATAAACGCGGGATCCACGAAGCCAAGTTTGAAATAAACGCCGGGGGCGTTTAATTGAGAAAATACGGTATTTGAAATTAATTTTTTAACATATTAAGTTTATTACATCTCTAAACATTATCTGATCAGTGCAAGTCAGATCTTACATGTTATTCATTTTTTTAGTGATTTGAGTTTTCATTATGTAAATTAAATTTCGCGATGATTTTTATTCGCGGGTCTTTAATTTCGCGATTTTTTTTACAATCGCGGAAAACGCGAAATTAAAGACCCGGGAACCAATTCTTGGTTTTCATGTTACGTCATAAAATTCTGAAATCAAAATTCACTAGGCCTGCTAAATTTTCGTTGTCATTAGGCGAAAGATAAACTAAAAATATATATTTTTGTAAATTTCCAGATCGATAGTGTCATTCGTTTTTAAAACAGAGCATTTTGAATATTTGAGTTCTCCGTCGTATGTGACATCAAGCCGTGACAAAGCTGTTTTGTTTGAAAAAAGGCCTTTCCTATCCATTTTGTGCAGAATGAACATTTCAGATATAATAAGTGGTGTTTATGTGAAAGTGTACTAGCTCTTAAGCCAAGGATGACCGCTGTTGTAAACAGAATTGAGTTCCAGATGGTTTCTCTGACATCACGGCGGCCATTACTGTGTCCCTCAGCAGGACACAGTGATGGCGGCTCCATACTAAGCTTTATAAATTTGCGTGGAAAGGTTCGGAAAATAACTCGCGAACGGTACACCGCACAGACCTGAAACTTGGAGAAATTGTTTATCTATTTATCATCTATAATATTTGAAATTCATAGCTTCTGTAGTTGAATGGTTTCGAATTTATTTTTTGATTGCGTGACAGTGAAAACCAGCAAAGGTACTTTTCGCAATGCTGCGGGACAAGTTGCTACGTGACGATTCAATCGCAACTTGCAAAGCAATTTTGTTTAAATAAGCCAGTAAGAATTTGTCCTTTTATCGCAGGAGATTTTGAAGAAGATAATTCCTCCAGCTGATACTTTGCAAGTTGCAACGGTTTTCTTTAGTCGTCATCGTTGCGTCGCAAGTTCTAGAACTAACACTGTGGACAATGACAAGACACAAATTTATATCAACAACGACCCTCTATCTGACTACCGTAAAATTCCGGTTTTAATCCCTGGGCTTATATACAACTTCATAAAAGTTTTTGGGTGGGCTTATAAGTGGAGGGGCTTATATCCGGAAGGGCTTATAAGCGGAATAAAATAAAAACGTTCCGAAACGGGCCACGGGAGTGTTGATCGAAATACGTTTTTTAGTTAAAAACGCATACCAGTAATAAAGCAACATTTAGCCCTGTTCAGTACTGTCATCCGGCAGAGGGGGGCTTATATCCGGGGGGGGGGCTTATAATCGGATGTATTTTTTTTGTTTCCAGGTAGATGGGCCTATAACCGGGGGAGCTTATAAGTGGGGGGGGGGGGGGGCTTATAACCGGAATTTTACGGTATGTAATCGCTTATACAAACACGGCGATTCGTTTCTTATCTACTTGGTGATCTATTCTTGTCCCCCTATAACCAAGCTTGTCGTAATGCAGCGCGACATTACCGTCCGAGTCAACATAATAGAGTAGTCTGCATTAGGTCAAAATCCAATATCGCCGAGCTTATTCCGTTTTCCGGTGCGACAAGGATTATTTCAACTCCCACCCAATCCCCCCTTCCACCCGCACGGATTAGGTGCTAGTCAATCGGACTCATTCATGATCCTGGGTGTAGAGGCATCGCCCAAGAACACAACGCAATGACCCGACCAGGCACCCCCGAACGCTTGATCTTGAGTCCAGGGCGCTTCCCATAAGTCTCCAAGTCGACTGTAACACGGAGTTAAACGCAAAAAGAAGAAATGATCTCAAACTACACAACACGGTTATAGTCACACTTACAGTCAAATAATTTTATTATGTCTCCTACAAAACAATAACAGTCAAATAATTTTATTATTTTCCATTTTCCCTATAAAACAATAACAGTAAAATAACTTTGTTATTTCCCATTTTCCGGCCCTATAAAATACAGTCAAATAATTTTAAATTATCCATTTCCCATCTTTCCTATAAAATACTTACATTCAAATAATTTTTAAATTATTCATTTCCCATTTTTCCAATAAAATCTTTTATACGTACAAGTCAACACGTTTATACTGTCAGTCATAAAAAATAACATTGTTGGATCCAAGTTTTAAGTTTAGGGACCATTCATTATTTATGTCAGGGGGTGGGCTGGCAAGACTCATCATATACAAAACCAAAACATGTTGACCCCCTTCCAAACAAAAGAAAAACATAATGACCCCCCCCCCCCCCAAACAGGAACTAGCCTACTAACAACCAGTGTTTATTTTGTTTCAAAATAGCCATCGTAGCAGGCTCGCATCCAGAAACAAACTAGTGACGAAAACACTAGTGCAGGAGAAAGTGACAGTGAGGAGGACATCGTTCTTGTGCACCACAGTAGTCAGTGTCCTCAAAGAGTGAAACCAATACGGAGGAAACTCCCCTGGTGCCAGTTATATTCCGCCAAACATGATCTGGACAACATTGCAACATCATTTTCACGAAATCAAGACTGTTTTTTTTATTGACATTAACACTGTAATACACAAGATCATAATTGAATAGAAGTGTTAATAAGAAAACAGATAGCCCACCTCTTTGTCTGCAACATTTGAAGGTGACCCCCCCCCCTCAGGACATCCAGGATTTTTCATGACCCCCCCTCAATTCTTGCCGGCCCACCCCCTGGCATAAATAATGAATGCTCCCTTACCGTTATACAGTGTACAACAAGACCGTATGGGTCAAAGCAAAGGGCGGCTACACGCGCTAAGTACTACAGGTAATGAACAATTAAATTATGGGCTCCAGATTCCTTTGAGGTGATAACTGATGCAGCAGCAGACAGGAAAATGTCTAAGATTATTAGCTGTAAGCTCACAAAAAAATCATTTTCATTTATAACGGCTAATAAATTGATAAAAAATATATTTTTTTAATCTCTATAAAATTTTCCTCAGATTTCTACTATGTAAAGTCATCTAATACACCATCATGATATTATATATTATTACTATATATTACACATGCAACCCTCCATTTTTCAAACAGATTTGACTTTTCTTTACTGAATGAGTACAAAATATCAACTACTTTCCTCTGATTTCTACTACTTAAAACCATCTAAAGTCGTTATAACTTTTTTTTTCACTGGATGAGTACAAAAGAACAGTTCTTCTGCCTTGTTTGAAGAAGGTTCCTCAGGTCTCTTCAACTGGCTGTGTATCCAGGTCAAGCCGACGGTACTGGCTCTTATAGACAAGAAGTAAAGGAACACAAACTGCAATGCCACCAACACTGACCCAGTTCATCCACTGGACGTCAGCCATAGGAAACATAAAGGCTGTGTCAAACACAAATATCACCAAGTTACCCAGGATAAGTGCCATGCCAACTGATGTCCCCTCCCCTACTGGGAAGACACACTCCATAATCATCTCAAACACAAGTGGAATGGTACCATTGAATAACAGTCCACTGCAGATGATAGAAGCAAATAAGAGTCCTTGGGAGAAGGGTAAGATTTTTGAACAGGTCAGTGTGAAGATCAGCTGCATTATTACAGTTCCAATGAACAGACCCACTAGGATTTGCTTGGTCCACCGTTTCACAACATCTGCTGACCTGCAAAGAGAGGTAACGTGTTACAAACGTACAGTGATGAAATAAATATAATAAATCAACACAAGTAAGCCTGAGAAAACAGCTATTTTTTTTTTCCTGGCCTCCATAATGTCACATATTAATAATATTTAACCCTTTCAGCTTAAAGGCAAATGCATGGTCTTTTAATTTATAAAGCAGATGTCATGATGAGTGTAATTATTTTTCATAAATCACATCAACAAATAACAAGGTCACTTTTTTGAAAGAAATAGATTTAAAACATAAAAAAGAATATTGTTACTTCCATATATAGTGTAGTAGTTTTAAAAGGACTGCATTTGAGTCTAGTGGCGGCAGGCCCATCAGGTCGGAGTGTTTTATGACCATCACTCACCATGACATAGCATTATATATTTTATTTGCACAACAACATTTTCACACATAGCCCTCCACTAGCAAGCCCTTGCCCCAGCCCCCCTCCTGCTCTAGATATCAAAATCATCCCCCCCCCCCAAAAAAAAAAAAAAAAAAAAAAGAGGCCATTAGAAGTTTGGATGGGAAGGGGGATGGAGAGTTCAAAGGCAGGTGATTTTAAGACAAGTATGAAGCTTAAACTGAAATATCCAGAGGGATTGAGGAGGGGGGGGGGGGGACTAACTTACATAAAATTGAATTTTGTGTTTATCCAGAAGTACCGGTATCTGAATTTTTCCTTTTATTTTTTTGGCCCCTTTCTGTTATTTCCAACAAAAACATAACAAAATAAATCAATTATTTTGGTATTAAATTATATTTTTTATTAAAACAATTAAACAAGCAGCAGTACTAGTAAAGCTGCAAGGTACATGTATTCATTTTTTTATATTTGTTACTTTCATACATATTGTGTTGTTCCAAAAATATCCATACCCCTCCCATGGATGATATTTTTGGTTTAAACCCCCCCCCCCCAACCCCTTTAAAATTCCTTTAAAATGTTAGCCTTCAGACTCCCCCCACCCCCTCGGAATTTCCAATGACCTTCCATGGGGTGGGTATGAATATTTTTTGGAACTGCACATTCCAAAAATTTAAGCCAAGTTTTTATTATTTAGTTATTTACCTTCCAATAATTATCCCTGAAATAATCCCAGCTAAGCTTCCACCGGTTCCCAGCCATCCTGAAATCTTTTCACTGATATTAAATGGTTGAACAGCAAGATCCAGAACTGATGTCCAGCCAAAGTAAATACCAAATGATGCAGCAAAAACAAATACAAGCAACCAGTAGGATCCATTGCTTATAAGCATTTTAATACCTTCTACGTAGCCAATTTCAGTTGTTTTTCTTTGTAACGCTGCTTTACTCGGAGGAAGAGGTGGTTTTGCTGGAAAGTAAACAGCGACACACAAGAACAGAAATGCCGCTATTCCTGTCTGCAAATAAAAGTAGTCCATAAGTCTGACTTCAATGTGCCGGATATCCTCAGTCAGATTGAGCTTGTCGTTCTCAGAGTTATCAAATGTCCTGGGTATCATTGATGGTCCAATAAAGAAAGCCAATGCCGCACCGAAGTTGGCAGCCAGTGCTCCAATAGCTGTGGCAGTTGTTCGTTCATTTGGAGGAAACCAGGTGCTTGACACTAGAGGGGGAGCTCCATTTGCTATGAAGCTCGGTAACATGGCTATAAGATGGCCAATGTAAATAAAAACAGTTCTCAATGTGATGTCACTGAAAGGAATGACTTGAACTGCTTTGCCAGCAAGTAACATTACAGATGTCACAAGAACTGATGTTCTTAGTCCTGCAAGAAAAGTAGTATATTTGAGAAATAGCACTCTCTGATTGGCTTAAAATTACGATATTCAAACTTCTGCCGCATGTACATATACAAAATGTAGGTAACTTTCTTTCAACTTGGGTTGATGAGACTGATTAGGCCTCTAGCAAGATTATGTTGGTTATGCTATAAGTGTTGACCAGTGCATTTAGTTTTCCTACGTTAATCATAGTTTGTTATTTCTAGTATCTGTTGAGATTGAACAAACAAGCAGTGGCTTGGCTGACTTATGTGCCCAATTTAACCACTGAGATGTGTGCCAGTGGCGTGTGTACTGGAGGGAAAATGTAAGCATGTCCACATTTTGGGCCTGTAACAAAACATTGTCCCCTGAGGCCATGATCATTCTGGTCTGTGCCAGGTATTGGTACCTCTGGACTAATCTGAAAGTCCACCACTAGACATCCGAATCTGATTGGTTGTTGAAAAGTTTATCCTTTTACCACAGTCTTTTAAAGGCACATGGGCACATCAAAACAGAACAGTTTTGGATTAGCCCGGGGCTGTTGAGTTTCTCGACTGCTGGTCAAGGGGAACGCAGGCTCTCTGAACGGGATTGGCCTGTAATCTGCTACAATAGGTTACGAGAAGGCGAGTAACTATCACTTTTCCAACTTGCAAACCAATTTCTCACCAGCTTGACAACTGCACTGAACTATATTCATATTTTATTAGAAAATGTAATATCATACATTTTGCAAATGTGGGAAAGAACTGAAGTGCAAAAAGGAATGTCTTTCATTTTCTCACCGAATTCTCTCAATTTTTTCATCCTGGCCCACAAAACACGATTGTCTGCAGTCCTCGTGCATAAACAATTCTTAATAATTTATCTAGTTAAAAAAACAAAGGAAACCATTTACCGTGACCGAGCTTTGAATACACACGGATTGAGAGCACTCGAGACAGACTAGACAGTGTTTCATAATATAATTTACGTTATTAATTGCAAACCACCTAGCTCTAAGTTCGTCAAAAATAACTTAACCATAAGCTTAAGCTTACTTTCGTGTTCGGAAAATGCGAGGATAATCGAATATACCTCGACAAGGTCTCCCAATTTTTCACGCAAAGATCTAATCGAAGGGTGGCAAACTACTTGGCACTTCATGAACGGATTATCACACCACTAAAATAAATCCGACGAGAGTTAAATTCCAAAAAAAAAATAATACCTTTTGTATCCATCAGCCAGGTCGAAGGGAAAGCACCCAAGATAGGACCAATTGCTCCAAACGAAGACAACAGCAAAACTGTCCACCGTTCCCAGCCAAATACAAGCCGGCAAGGTCGCTGGATAGGACCCCAGGTATTCCACATGAAGTTGGACACGATTGAAGTGAGTGTGAAAACGAATAGAACATACCATCGCCGTTTGTAAACTTTACACTGCCTTGTATTTGAACATGACAATTCTGTATTTCCTTCAGCCGGTGATTCGCAATTAGTGGGAGTTGTGTCTCGCTGTAAAAGACTGCTCTCTTCGTCCTCCTCCATCCGATCTCAATCACGAACTGAACCGATGACTTTCAGTTCACCCTGGGGACGGACACAGGCGTTATCAGCTGGAGATCACATGCAAAGTTGAGCAATTTTTGTCTGTTTTCATCCGTTGCTCGACCGTGTGTCTTCCTTGACCGTGACGTGAGTTGTTCTGTGGTATCAGTTGTAAGTAACACCGCTGACCAGAGAGCCTGCAGTCACTCTCATATAAAGGCAAACACACAGACCGTTTCGGAGTTTTAGGTACGGTATAAAACGCTCTTCAGAACGCCGGCTAGCCTGAATACTGACGGCTGAAAAAAGGACCTATCAATGAAACCCTGACGGAACAAAATCAAATTTAGCGCGGGCTCAAGAAGGGCCGTAGCTAGACTTTCAGCATAGGCAAGGCAAAATCTTTCTAGGGGAGGTCTGGGGCATATCCCCAGAGCTCCCCAGATCATTTTGAAGTCAAAAAGCTCTAAAACGCGTTTTAAAACATTTTTCAAACGTAGTTTCTTGAGAAAATTCAGTCTTCTTCGGCTGGGATTAATTTTACCAACTAAACGTATTTTGTTTTAAATTTTAGGTTAAAATCTAGACGAGGCAAGTGCCTCGTCTTGTCTTGGCTCAAGACCAGGTATACGGATCAAATTTGTATTGAACGAAAAAAAAATCATCCGTTTTCATATTTTTTTATTTGGACGAATACCTGTGCGCTTTTTTTTAGCCTCTACGATCCGATATGAAGTGTTTTATTTGCACAATACATATTCGTTACATCCGTTATCCTTATTTCATCTTTATTTTTCTCGTTTGTTGGTAGCCATTCTACGTACGTTTATTGAGGGAGGGAGGGGGAGGGGGATTAAAAGTTCGCGGATCGACGGTTTTGGCCTTAAAAGCGAACGGATTGTGGATTTTTGCGGTGCACTGAGAGGATTTGCGGATTAGCTAAGAATTTTGGCCCGGATTCCGGACTTTTTGTAAGGAAGTTCGGATCGTGGATACTAAACCGGATCACTTTGGTCGGTCTTCCTCGGTATTGGGACACCTAAGAAACGTCTATAGCGTCGCTCCGCATAGCTTGCAGTTGGGTCAACTGTCAATTGAACGAGTGGTAATTTACAAAATCCCGGTAAAATTAGCTCACAACCGTATATATACCTCGCGACTTGTAATGCTCATTTCACGACTAGCTCTGCTGGATTTGTTTTGTAGTTCATATCTCTTAGGTATTCTGGCACGCACCCAACCTCGTTCCTAGGGAAAGAGAGGAACCTAAACACGAGGCAGGCAACAACTGATGAAAAAATCTGTACTCAGAGACCCAATATTAGTTTCAAATAGAAACCCAAACGTTTTACAAACACAAAATTCCTCCTGGTGTAATTAGCCATCCCATCATAATTAGCCTAACAAAAAAGTACTTATTTTGCAACTTGAAAGTATCTAATAACTTATTGAAAGTGTGCGTGTCTTGTTGGCCGTGTAAGTCACAAAATGATACTAGAATTTGTCTGATCCCGCCCTCCCCCCCCCCCCTCCCGGTGGGGAAGGCGGTCTAGAATAGGGTAGCATTTGCCGGGAAACTGATCAGTGGTATAACGAAATAAGCTCTGAATAGGAATGGAAACTCGGAAGAGAAAGAGGCTTTCCGGAAACATAAATAATCGATAAATAAAATCATCGCGACAACGTTGTTAACAGATGGTTTCTCATTGAAAACGTAAACAGTTATAGAGCTCTAAAAAGACCGAGTCTGGTATACGGGGTATGGATTTTTGATGTGTAGTCTAGCTATAGTATAGGGTTGCAAAATCAGCTGAATGATATGGTCTAGTATAGAGCACACCCCCACCCAAAAATATACAGAGTGCCTACCCCGGGGACTCCCACTACATTTCTGACAGTGATCGACTCATCTGGTTCTTTTATTTTCAACCCGGACTGGGTGGGTGATCAGGTGGAAGATTACTGTAAACTTCTCCTGGTTGTCTCAAATGAAAAGTAAATAACAACTGAATTTATAATCGATTATTACATTATTAACAAACTTATTACATTGATTCAAAAAAGTAAAATCGCGGGTTTTTTTACTATACAACTCGAATTTATAAACTGCTATAAATACGGTGAACTATTTACGTAAACGAACTTTTTATATTAAGCTAAATTCTTTTCTTGTAGAAAGCCTTCCCAATTGCGTTGAGCTCTTTCTCGTATTGCATATTTTCCTCTGTTAACAATTTTCTAAGCTGCGCACGGCGAACCTGTAGAAGGAATAAAAGAATTTTCAATAAATTTAAAACCGAGCAAGAAAGCAAGAGGGTAAGAAAACGAACGAACGTACGTACGTACGGTACGAACGAACGAACGAACGAACATTCCCACGAACGAACGAACGAACAAACGAACGAACGAACGAACGAACGAACGTACATACGGTACGAACAAACGAACGAACGAACAAACGAACTAACGAACAAACGAACGAACGAACGAACGAACGAACGAACGAACGAACGAACGAACGAAAGAACGAACGAAAGAACGAACGAACGAACGGTACGTACGGTGCGTACGTGCAAGCTTTCTGCGATTACTTCAGTATAGATTTTGACGTACATTTTTTCACCAAAGTAAAGGTTGTTTCTTTTTATGGTTTTACGAATGCATCCCTAGAAAAACACTCTAACTAAACCTCTTGCAGGAACAGTTTCTACCCGGTCGTGTCATATATAAAATGTTTAAGCAACTCTGCGGTCTCTAAGAAATGTTGTTCTGGCTAGATATTTTTTATTTAAAATCACGGTCAATTGCAAATCATCAGACCCATCAGCTAATAACTAATAACAAAGTATAATACTTATTTACATTTGAGTGTACATTATCTAACAGTGTGCACCCATACCTTTATGAATTCCTCGTTTGCCGTCTTAAGTTCATTCTCTACTATCTCGTTTTCTCTTCGTTGTAGCCGCTTTTCACTGTCCTGCAAGAAATAAAAGCCCGAGACGTAAATTGTATGAACCAGATACATAAACACACGGACTGTGAATTTTACCCCTTCCGGGCGGAGCCTACCCGTATAGGCCGTTTCCCCCCCCCCCCCCCCCCGGGAAATCTTGTTTCCTAGTACCTTAATCTTACTTTTTTTGGCGGTTACTAATTTTCGCAATTTTCGCGATTTAAAAATAATCGCGAAATTTAATACGCGCGAAAAAAACATTGCGCGAAAATTAATACCATATTATACTTTATATCAAAACAGTAAAAAATTTAAATGTTTGGAACTGCAACTATTTATCCTTGAAAATATATTTCCGTCTTGTTTTCGACTAGCACCCTTCTTCTGGTAATTGTTTTCTTCAGCTTGAAAATCGGCCAAAACCTCTAGTATAATCACCAAAGTTTCTGTTTGCCGAGACTCCTTGTAGTTACATTGAACAAGACCTTTGTATATGTCTAGTAGTTACCTAGTCTTTGGCGACTGAGCCATAAAACACTGACAAAATCGCAAAATTTAATAATGTACACTTTTGCTCTAATTTTTCTTGCAATCGCGAAAATTAATACTCGCGAAATTCGGCTCTCGAAATTTCGCGAAATTAAGTACGCGCGAAAATTAGTAAGAATAAGGTAAGCTTGCGTAGCAGGCGCTCAAGTCATACATCAGTAGGACAAGATTTTATCTAGGCAATGCTCCATCTAGCGCCCTACGCAGAAAATGAAATTCAAATTTCGACAAATTGATTTATTGACAAGTGTTTCAGCGAACAAGTGAATTAGCTGGCATTCGAGACAAGCTCGTAAAATTAAAGCGAAAATTAAGGGCCGAGCAACGATGAGAAGGAAAAAACGGCTATTAAGTTATAATTATGTTGGGCCGGGTAACGGCATTTTGATCATGAATCGTTATACATTACTTTTATTTTTTCTCAAATTATTTGCTAACTTTGTGAACATATATATGTGAGGCTATCAACGAGGCTCTAATTGCGAACACATATTACAGTAAAAAGGGTTAATTTAAGGCTTACCTCTTCAAGACTACTGAACCATCGCGCTCTCTCTAACTCGCTTGCAACTCTAAAGGGAAAAAAATGGAGAAAAAATGTTAATACAAGTTATTATGTTTTTTAGTAAAACGATTAGTTACAAAAGTTTAACCAATTGAAAATAATGATCACCAGCGCCTGAAATAGAGTTAAAGAGTTAAGGAATGGAAACAAAATTCAACAAATCACGATAATAACAACAACAACAACAACTGCAACAACAACAACGCAACAACTGAACACTGATGAATCCAACAGCGAATGGGGTCGATACCCAAATCATATTTCACCGAAAATCTAACGTTTTATCCAATTCAAGACTTTCACGGTAAACAAACAAAAAACTGCATACAACATTCACTCGAGCTCGCGGCTCGCGACCATTGAGCAGATTACGTCGTTAACAAGAAAAAAGAAATTATATCTTGACACAGACATCGCACGTTATGTGAAAATAAAAATGGCTACCAACCGAATTCTTTAAGTTCAAAGATGATCAGAAAAAAAGTGAACTTTCTTCGCATATGCGTAAAAATTGTAACTAGTCAAATTGATCATGCCGTGATGCTTTATACAAAAGCACCATATTTCGATGCAATGAAAAATGAACTCACGTGTTCTCCACCTCTGTTCTGTACGCAATCTTTTCATCCGTCTGTGAAAGAGTAAAAGGTGTCTAATTAATAAGTTGTTTATTCGTAGTTTACAGTTTGTTTGTAGCTGAAATGACTGCACATATATTTTTTTCACCACTTCAAAACAGTACAGTATCTACAGTAAAGTATCATGCCTCGCCGGCAAAAAAGTACTTATTTGGAATCTCATCAAGAGTGTCGACAAATTAAAGTGCTAGACAATTAATACTGTCATCAGATTTAGAGAATACACAATTTAGCGTGTTTTCATGCATGGTGATTGAATAAGTGTAAAACTCCGTTAGAATGTGTTTAATGTTTAATTAGCTCGCAATTTCACATTTATCTCACCTCAATCCTCGATTTCTGAAGCGCGAGAGCTTTTCGAAGTGTTTTTGTGTTCGGGTTGTACACCTCATACCTGTAACTCGTTGCAAACAGTCTATCGTCCGACATTTTGTACGAAAAAAAACCTTGGCGTAGTACTTCGTTTGGTTACTTTGATATAAATGTAAAACGTTTACTGAAAAGCACTCAGTGGGGTGTTGCCATGGCGAAATGTATACTCAAGCACTTAATTTGCGTTGTTATGCAAACAAGTGGTTTTACGGCTCAGTTGACAAAGATAATAAACGCTAAAGTGTTATTGTAATTCCAAGGGCTAATTGAGTGTACTAAACAAATATTTCAGCAAACAATAAGACTCTGAGGTCAAGTAATTAATTTCATTTTTAACCGTTTAATATTCGCTTGTGCTTTCTTCACTACTGTCGTTATCAAACGTTTCAAGTGCTGCTGTGGATCGAAAGAAATAACAAAAATTCTTAGCTTCTTAATGAAGGAAAGGAATATTATAGCTTAACTTCTCGTCTCAGTTAGATTTTCTTTTCTAAAACTCACACGGACTGGTACTTTTATCGACGCGATGGGATCAAAAATTCTTCCGATTTGTGCCGGTAAATGGAGATGTATCAAGTTGTTAAATTAAATACAACAAACTGCAAACACTCTGAAGTGGAGGAGATTAAAAGAACGCAAGCTCTTAATTTTTAAGCGAAAAAGCGAAGGAACCCACTCCCCCCCCCAAAAAATTATAATACTTTTTTTTCAATACGGTTCCCCATGCCACTTTTTAACTCTGGGTCTGGACACAACAAGGCTACAACGCCGCCCATGTTAATTTCAAGAGCAGTTCCCAAGCGAAAGAGGGGGTGGGAAAATTGGCGGGGGGCACGGGCGCTTTACAATCTCCCGCTCTGCCTCCACCACAAGGCGTTTCTCCTTGGTCGTGCGCGCCTCTCGGCGGCTTTTGGTTTCAGCGGTGACACGCCCCTGCCCACTGTGTCGCGCGAGTGGGTCCGGGGTGTGTCTCTGTCGTCCTGTTGTGTGGGCTCCTCCGTCGGCCCGACTCTCGCTCTCGTTCGAGACCGAGCGCGTTCGCGCGACTGTTGCATTGCAGTCTTTGCGCGGTGCGCTTTGAGTTGTGGGACTGATGCAGGCTCGCTTCTTAAACCATCTACCCCCGCGCTCCCGGTTTTCTCCCCTTAACCGACCAGCGCCTGGCGACGAGGCATATTCCCGCTACTTTTTTGCTTGTCGCACGGCAAGCACGGTAGCCATGGGCTGCACACAGTCACTCATTTCATTTCCAAAAAATTATTCTCACTTTATTTCCGTATTAACAAATTCTGAGTGTTTGGTGATGGCTAGCCAATCACCAAACACTCAGTTTTCTCACTCAGTGTTTGCTAATCATCAAACCTCTCTCCTCCGCGGGCCTCTTTCGTTTCCGTCGGGTGGGGGGCGCGCGCGGGCCTGGAGAGGATCCACCAAAACAATAACATTGGTGATCAAGCTATGGTACTAGGAGCAAGGAAACATGATATCTGTTTTGTGACAAATAACACTTTAAAGTTTATTGTATTGTTGTATTGCTATTAAAAAGCTAACTTTCGGTCATGGCATGCTCTCTCCTCCCACGTCTCCACAACTGATATTGGCATATACAAAATTCAAGCACGTCAAACTCCTTTCTCCAACTGCTTGAAGCACTTTTCAAGTAACTATAAGGGAACTTTCTGGTTACTATAGCGTCTTCTTGTGGTAAAGAGATCGACAGACGGGACACACGTGGCGTTTGTCCAAAGAGAATTCTTCGAACGCCTCAAGACACGTGGCATGGAACACGTGTGAACACGACAGTAAAACTATGGGCCGCGATGAAGAGTTCTTCTTGTAAAGTCCTTGGTCAGACAGTGGCATGATGCAAATTGGACAGTCAGTCACACATCTATTCACTGCCTGAAAAACAATTTATTAAAAATGGTTATATGACGGTCACATGACTTGCTCAAGTTACGTAAGAGAATGATGGTAATAGAGCCTAGAGCACATCCCCCCACTCACCTGAAACTGGACTTGATCCCAGTCTGTCTCTGCCATTACTTCCCCACTGTCTCCATCTAATTGTCTGGAAAAACCCAGCGAAAACCAAAACTGTGAATTAACAATGTTTTGCATGCAGACATCGAGGTGAGTCTACTAGGGATGCAAAATTCCGAAAATAACCCCCCCCCCCCCCTCCCACCACCACCCTGCTTGACAGAAAATAAGTTCATGGGGTTATATTTTGTTCTTTTGTTACCTCATTGTGTGCCGACTGGCAGCAATGGTCTGGTCAATCTCCAAGAGAAGATCATCAACACTCTGATTTCTGGCTTCCATAGACTGAACAAGACGATCAGTTATGCTTTGAAACTGTAAAATGGATTTTTAAGAACAAAAATTAGTTCAAATTCTGCACAGAGAAAAACTAAACACAAATAAGTAACAGTAAGGCAGGAGTTAGGGTTTTTGAGTTGACGAAAGAATTTACCCCTGTAGCCAAATTAAAAAGCTGTATATTTATGCTGATTTAACCGAAAACATGTACATGTATGAAGTTCAATATAGAGGGCCAATGACTCACTGATTGACTTTTTGACTACGGAGCTTGACAAATTCAAAATGCTTTGCTTGGAGATTAACACTAAATTGAAAGTTATTACTAATTAAAAATGATTATACCTTGTCTTCATAAAACTTTCTTCTGAGCTTTGGATCTTTGGGAGGGACTGTTTGCCTTAACTTCTGGTACCACTGCCGGACAATGTAACCACGCCAAGCTGCCTGGATTCTGCTCAGAAATAAAACACTTGTAGTCAGTTGGAAGGTTAAGTCTGCGTCAAGCATAGTGGCCCATCAGGCCGAAGCTTATCCTGGTTTCTGTAGCATGAAGCGACTAGGAGTATTTGTACTCTCCCCCCTGCATGGGATGCTAGTCCATTGTAGGGTTCCCCCCCCCCCTCCCCAGCAGCACCTGGGTGAAAAAGGCACCATGGGAGTTACATGTAAGTGTCTTGCCCAAGAAATAATGCTGGGCCCCCGCCAGGGCTCAGACTCAGATTGTTTGATCTGGAGACAAGTCCAGTGCACTAACCATTAGACCACTGTGCCTTCCTGTTAACCTCCTGTTTATTTAGCTTGACCCTCACACAATGTGCTGCTGGTTAAGATGTACAATCAGTACCTTGTTGCACATTTAATCCTGTACTCTTTTGCCCCTTCATGGATAATCCGTCTTTGATATTGCTCTTTTCTACACATGGGGCAAGATTTGCGACCAGAAAACCTCTCAAATGCTTCAAGACATGTCTAAAGAGAATAAAATAAAAAAAAGAATAATAATTAAAAAGTACATTGTTGTACATGTTGTAATCCCATTTTTTGGTTTAAAATTTATCAACTGAAACCAACCTGACTTTAATTTTTATGATAATTCATGTACTTAAAAAATTTACACAGGCAAATAACAGGAAAAATCAGATGAGTGCAAAATTGTGCACTCTTGACAGATCCTCAGCTCATGTCTAACTCTGATATTGACAACTAGCAAGTTTTTTTTTTTTTTTTTTTTAAAAAAAGTTGCAACAATTACTCAACTTAAGTTTTCCAAAATCTGCCTTATATTAATGCTTTACAGGTTTGTTTCATTTTATGGTCTATACTTCCAAACTATGACCATAGCTCTTGAACAATGAGGAAATTCTCTTAGTAATTGTAAAAAATCAGTTGAATGAGGAGCCTTGAATGCTCGTGCAGTTAATATCATAAGCTACACAGCCAATCATGTACCTACCCTGTGAAAAACATGGCTGCATGATAACAAAACCTGCAATGTAAAAAGGATAAAACAATGTACAATGTAGGTTCCTCTACAAACATTAACTACAATGAATGTACACATCTAACACCCACTTTCAGTATTACAGCTGTACAATTGCCTAGCTATCTTTCTTCATCTATCTTTTGACATAATCCTTCGACGTGCTGTTTGAAATGAGCCAATCAAAACCGATGCATACGAATCTTGGTTTCAAGCAAATGAGCCCACAAGTTCAGAAGGTCATGCTAGTGGGCTGTGATTTGCAGATTTGGATCTGTTTTGTTCGTTTAGCAGGTTGAAAGATGGATGTTGATAAAAAGCCGCTATGTTAAATGCACGTAACACTGAAAGTAGGTGTAAAGGCATTGCTACAAAACCCGTACTCCAGAAACAGAAAATCATGCGGAATCCAGAACATTATTGGAATCTATAACAAATTATGTACAGTTGATGATTTAACATACAGTGTATAGCCGTGAGCCCAGGTTTTTAAAACATCATTCGCCTGTTGATCACTTGCCCAAGTCTACTGGTGATAACTAAATTTTATTCCGCAGCCATAACTCTTTACAGTATTTTTAACTGGTGCAGAATGAACTCATGTAGTTAAGTTGCCAGAAATGGCTTTGCAGCAGAATAAAACACCCATAAAGACAAATATGCTCAGCCAGCTGTAAACATATGGCATGACTGTTTGGATACACCATCTTGCAATATAGGAACCTTTATCACTCCAGTTGCAGTGTAAATGCCAATGTCGAGACACCTTCATGTAGGAACCCTAACACTCCAGTTGCAATGTAATGCCAATGTCGAAAATCATAGAATATTATCATTGATACAAACACAGAAATGTAAATAAAATAGTATGCAAATTACATAATTATAAGGGAAGGCTGAATACCACTCAAAATTGTATATATATTAGCAACAATGTATTTTTTTGTACATGGAGTAACGCTTACTGTACATCACAACTACTATTTTAAAATATCTCTTTACTTGTTGTTGTAGACCAAAATCTTCTTTGCAGATGACACAGGGTTGAGATGAATCTTGTCTTGCATTTGACTTTTCCTTGACTTGCTTCCACTCTTTGTCAGAAAGAAGAAGTTCTGGAGCTTCAACAAGGCCAAGTTTCTGAGCTGTATGAAAGATATTTTTAATAACAAAATTAATAGCTACATGGAATTACTTTGTCCTGCTCCCATTTACATGTTCTCTTTGTATATTAATACCATAAAATTCCGGTTATAAGTCCTGGGTTTATACAATTTGGTAAGGGGTTTTCGATGGGCTTATAAGTGGAGGGGCTTATATCCGAGAGGGCTAATATAAGCAAAAAAAAAAATAAATGTTCAAAACGAGCCAGGATGGCGTTGATCGAAAAATGTTTATAAATTCTAAAAACGCATAACAAAGTAACATTAATTTTAGTCCTGTTCAGTACTGCCATCCGACATAGGGGGGCTTAAATCTCGAGGGGCTTATATTCGGATGTATTTTTTGTTTTAAAATTATGTTTGTATGTGAGGCCTCCATAAAGGGAATAATTAGGGACCGTTCATTTTTTATGGGGTAGGGGGGGCTGGTGGGATTTGATAGATAGTCACTGTGATATATAATGGCCCCCCTTCTTCATCGGAAATTTTTACCTGCCCCCACCCATCGAAATCTTTTTTTTTTTTCAATGACCCCCCCCCCTCCAAAAAAAAAAAACAAACAAACAAACAAACAAAAACAAAACAATAATCAAGTTAAATTAAAATTATCAGGCCTTATGACTGAATGTATCAGTTGTTCAGTCATAATAATAGACAAACTACATTCCCCCATAAAGCTGACATTGCCAAGACTGTTTATCGTAAATGCCGTCTGTTAGTATGGGTTGACTGCATTAGTAACCAATAAGCTGTTGGGTTGAGTTCATAACAAAGTAGGGGAGTCCGGGGGCAAGCTCCCCATGGAAAATTTGAATTTTCAGAACTACAGAAATGTTATTTTGGACATTCTGGCAAGATTTTTAACTATTACAGAAGCCCTCATTGCAGCACTTAAAAGTATAATTATTTTCAGTGTCCCCCCCCCCCCCCCCCCCTTACTGACCATATTTTTTTGCCTGGCCCCCCCTTTGATGCCATATTTTTTGCATGACCCCCCCCCCTCCCAATTTCCCCCCTGCTCCCCCTTCCTCATCAAAAAATGAACGGTCCCTATAAACAATGGCCTGATCACAGATTTCCATGGCCATAGCTAGGGGAACAGTAAAAATTTTGAATTTATTTAGTTAGGATCTTTTAAGAACATACCTAATGAGAGGGGTGCAGGTTTTGGATCAAGAACATACTCCTCTTTTTCATGACTCTCTTTACAAGCCTTTCCTGCAGCTTTGCTTGTCTTCTTACTTCTTGCTGCTGCTGGTAAACTATGATTGATTTTCTTTTTCCTGAATGGATCTTGCAGGGAAAGGGAACGAGTCATATGGTCTTGAAGAGCAACAGCGGCAAGCGCTGTACTGGACTAAAACATCAAATAAAGAATAGATATTTCGACAATGGTTGAGGTCACACTTAGGCTTTTACTGCAGTTAAATGCCTTTACCATAGTAAAAGAAGGTAAACAAAAATTAACTATGGTAAAGTGAGCTGGTTGGCTTGGACATTAGCCAAATGGCCTATTGTCCTAGTCTGTCAATCGAATTAACGGACACTTGGCGTAACGGATGGTCCTCGGCAAAACACGGTCATGGAATATTAAAGTGTCGATGTGAAAAGTTGAAAACTAGGATTAAGTTAAGAGGTTGTATCGACGGCTAGTTTCATTTGAAACGCAAGTTGGAAGCGTGCAATTTATATTTTTTGTTTAAAAAACAACTCAACTTTGGTAGACATGCAAAGATGTTAATTTATTGATTAAGTTTAACTTGCTTTGAATTGAAGCTATTTTCCGCCATTTCTCAAGATATTTCAAGCTAGGTAGACGTTGCACAAATGCATGTGAAGTCTTCAACATAAAGCACTAGTATTGAAATGGGGCAATTTACACAATTTCCGGAGCTCAGTATGCTTCATATCGAAAAGAAGACAAGCTTTCACTTAAACAAACAAAGTTTAGATAAACGCATGATAAACCATGCTTTTTTAGGTCGGTTTACCATAGTAAACTTTACTTTCATCCTGCCGCCGTTGCTATCGCAACAAACTTAATGTACATTTACCATGGTAAAGAGAAAAAAAGCGGTCACACCTAAAATTGTGTTTACCATAGTAAACTTCACTTTACTATTAGTAAAAAATGCCCAAGAGTGACCTCAACCAATGTTTAAAGTGCCTATGAAGTAAAAATTAATTAATGCTTATTGGAAAGACCTTTACAAATAAAGAAGAATGGCGTTTACCGTTTTGAAATATCTTCTTTCGTTTTGGAGATATTTACGTTTTTGTGTTATGCAAATGAGGAAAGTGATGACGTCATAAATTGTTCCACTAAAAGATAGATCACAAAATCAAGGATATCTCTGAAAATATAAAGGTGATATTTCTGAAACTTGGCATCAGTAGTGACCATCCTTAAAGGTGCAAGATGGCTCATACTATGATGTAACCATGGCAACACTCTTGGTTCCAGGCTCTTTCTGTCAAAAACCAAATATCTCCATTTGCAACCCTTTAAAGTGGGACAGAGGGTCCAGCTTGGAACACACATAATGTCCTATTACCCTAACTCTCCCCATTAGCTTGTTGGGAGTGGATCATTTTTGATTAAGCAAAACCTGGGGATATCAGTATTAATTAATATAGGTATTTGCAGCAAAACTGTTGCCATGGCAATGGCATGACAGGTGTCATTTTGTGTCTTTTGTGGTGAACATTAATTGTGCCAAGTTTGAAGAACCATAGTTAGTAGAGGGAGACTGGTTAGGAAACCCGCAAACTTCAAAGAAGCATGTCTTTGTTTACGATTTTCAATGTCACGTGACATTGACCCTGCACACAACATTTCAAGATGGCGTCCGAATAGTAGTGCGAGTGTTGAGCGAGTTTCGAAGTCTTTCTATCGTGTTCTTGTCCGTTTTTTGTCTCGCTCAGTTTATAGATTTGAGAAAAAAGTAGCTTATGAGTAGTTCTGCGGGATGCCAGGCGAAAATTGTGCGGTGTTTGGTTGTGGATCGTGCCGGAGAACAAAAGGTCTTGGGATATTCAAGCTTCCACATTCGAAAGATGAAGAGCACAAGAAGTGGCGTGAAGCATGGCTTAGCGAGATAACGAAGACCCGTGAGAAGAATTCGGAGTTTCAGAGGTTGATAGACAATGACACAGTGTTTACTTGCGAAAAACACTTCAAACCTGATGACATAGAGATATGTAAGTAGCCAAATAAATAGCAATAGCATACAATATTATTGTGCGGCGTTTTATGAAATTCGTGTGTAGTAGTTTCCGTTGCTGTGAGCTGTTGTACTCGAAAATTTATTCTTAAAGCTTCTATTTGAAAACTAGTTGCAAACTAGCAGTTAAAAATCTATCTTCGGCAGTCTCTCTTTTATCAGCTGTGGTGATTTTTGGAGTCTTTAATATTATCAATGTCACATAATCTCTGTCGATTTTTGATCTGCATGACAATATTGATTTTTTTGCTTTTTAATGGAATCCTGATTTTTTTCCCTCTACCTACTTTCAGTTGAATCTGCAAAGATGACCAAAAAGAAAGTTAAGTTTGGAGCACTTCCGACGGAAAACATGCCCAGGAAAAGCCATGAAACTTCCAAGCCTCCTCAGCGACCTGCAAGAGAAATTGTGAAAGAGGTTCCTACTTCAGCCAAGAATAAGAAATATTATAAAGGGCTCACAGATGTTTGCAAGAGGATCAAAGGTTTAAAAACCATCAGCGAGTGGATAGTGGAGGAACGCAGTGACAGAGTTGTTTTGCGAAAGATGAAGGACTGTTTTCAGCTGCCTGAATTTGAGGTGATAATTGACGACAGTCTTGGATACACTATCTCAGTTTATGGATGGTTTTTACCAGAAGATCATGAACTCTATACACGAAGCTTAAGGTCCATGAACAATGTGACAGTCTCTGATTTAATTAGAGATATAGAGTGCCAACTAATTTGTCCTGGAGTGTACCCCAAAGAATTGACTGGAGACATAATTCCTCATGTCATCCCAAAGGTGGTGGATCCCTTCTACAGTGATGACGAGGGTGGTTTCGATGTGTTCCCTAAGAAACAGTTCTGGCGGCCTTCTGATTGCAATTTACTCTGCAGCCCAAATTCAGACCTCTGCATTGTTTGTAGGGAATATTCACATGTCAGTGACCTCAAAGCAAAAGCAAAGCAGAGGAGGCTTTCAGAACCAGCACATGTCAAGGCACCTGTGTCAAGTACAGCACCTGAAAGACTTAAGCTCACACTGCAGATGCAAAGACTAAAATGTTCTGAGCTTGAGCAGCAGCTTGAAGAAATGAAGCAAGAAATTACAAAATCTTCAGTCCTGGTAGATCATGAGCTAAGTAATGATCTAACTTCCATTATTGGTGAATGCAGTTCTGGCATGACACCATTCATGAATTTATTTTGGCAGCAACAGAAAAAATTGATGAAAAGCAGCGCAACTGGTGTCAGATATCATCCCATGATTATACGGTTTTGCTTATCTCTGGCTGCAAAATCTCCGTCTTGTTACGAAGAACTAAGAAACAGTAAAGTTCTTGTTCTGCCAAGTCAGCGACGACTGAGAGATTACAGAAACGCCATTCGCCCCCAAAGAGGATTCCAAGCAGAGATTGTCGAGGTGTTAAAGTCTGAAACAGAGTCCTACTTTGATGTTCAGCGGTACGTCATCCTGCTATTTGACGAAATGAAGATTATGGCTAACCTGGTTCTAGATAAAGTGACTGGAGAACTTATAGGATTCACTGATCTGGGTGACCCAGATGTGAATTTTGCATGTTTGGAGAAAGCTGACGAGCTGGCCTCACATGCCTTAGCATTCCTGGTGCGTGGGGTATGCACAGAGCTCAAATTCTGCCTGGCACATTTCGCCACCACAGGTGTCACTGCAGCCCAGTTGATGCCCCTCTTCTGGGAAGCAGTTGGCATTCTGGAGACCACCTGCAACCTATGGGTCATTGCTGCCACTTCTGATGGGGCATCTCCAAACAGGAGATTCTACCGCCTGCACAAGCCACTCGACGGAGGTGCGGACACAGATGTGTGTTACCGCACGACTAATCTGTTTGCACCCCATCGGTTCTTGTATTTCTTTTCGGATGCCCCACATTTGGTAAAGACGACACGAAACTGTTTGTTACACTCTGGATCGGGTACATGTACCCGCTACATGTGGAATAATGGAAACTATATCTTATGGCAGCACATTTCACAGATGTTCTACCAGGATATGGACAATGGTTTAAAACTTCTACCAAAGCTGACGTATGATCACATCCACCTCACCTCCTATTCTGTGATGAGAGTTAACCTGGCTGCACAAGTGCTAAGTGCTTCAGTGGCTACAGTATTAAAAGAGTTTGGGCCTCCTGAGGCAGTAGCAACCGCAAAGCTTTGTAAGATGATGGATGCCTTTTTTGATTGTCTTAATGTGCGAAGCACATCGGAGTATCAAAAGAAGCGCAAGCCCTTCCTGGCACCATACAGATCTGACAATGATGAAAGGTATGTCTAATGTCATATCCAAAACTATTTAAGATTTCAAAACCAGTTTTGCAGAGAAAGCAAACCCTTTTGTTCCTAGAATTCATATACAAGTTCTCCTGACTGAATGCCATACATTAGCTTATTGTATCAGTTAGGAGAATTTGTTTAGGGCTTGCAGTAATTTTCCTTTGGTCTTGATTATGTATTGATTTTGTGTAAAGGAAATTGTTGTTGGTCACTCCTGTTATAGGAGTGACCAATGATAACATCTTGAAAAAAGGCCAGAGCTAAATAACTGATTAACATATTACAACAACAGCAATATGTTATCTTTTATTGTAAATAATAATTATTGAAACTGACATCCAAGAATAAAATAATATTTAAGATTTCTGGAAGGACAGGAAAAAACTTTATAATACCAGTTGCAAGATGGTACAATGTAGTTTGTTTTCATTTTGCATTTAAAAGTTTGGATTAAAGAACTGCTTTTTTTTTAATTCCCAGTAATTCTAAGGCCAGGGCTTGAACCCGGATCGCTCGATCCAGAGCCCGGCCACTAACAATAAGGCCACCGTGTCTCCCATGCAGTAACATTCTAAAGTAACAATTTTTTTTTTCTGATTTCAGGTTCCAGTTCCTGATTGAATTCCTGGAGTACCTAAGTCTTTGGAAAGAAAGCACTGAGAACCGGCCAGGAAACTTCACCCAAAATGCCAAAGCCCGCATGTTCCTGTAGTGGCAGACCCATGAAGGCATGCAGATAACAGCCCATTCAGCAATTGAGGCTACCAAGTTCTTGCTCCAGGAAGGAACAGAGTTTGTCCTTACCGAGCGGTTTTGTCAGGATCCAGTGGAGGAATACTTCGGGAATCAGCGTAAACTCGGGCGACGCAGTGACAATCCTGACATCCGTACATTTGGATACAATGCCAACACTATCAGAATTCAGAGGTCAGTTTCCTGTCAAAGTGGTAACACGAGAGGCAGAAAAGACAAGCGAAAATCTTGGGAGCAGGTTACTGATGCAGCATTGCCATGCAGGAAAAAACAGAAACCAATTTGACTTTACTAGAATTTTGAGCTAGCTGAGTGTTGGTGTTTGATAAAAGAAACCCAGCCAAATGAAAGGGACTTTATACAGACTTGCCCAGATGGATGAAAACAGTGTTTGTTACATGTACCTGTTTAAAATGCGATAGACAAAATGTCTAGAAGTTTACATAATGCAATTTAAATACAGTTGAATCCTGATAACTGGAACCTTCAAGGGGAATTAACCTCTGACATTCTTGAAGGGCATTTCTTACTCAGTGATTTTCAGTCTTAATTTCCTGCAATCCACCATGCTTGTAAATCATGAGGTTGCCAGGGTATAACATGTCTGTGTGGTAAAAACTTAGGCAAGCAATCTGATTGTGCAATTTTGAAAATATAACATGTGTACTACATTTAGATCACGAATCGCTCATTCACAGAGAGTAATGTTTTTAAAAAAATGAGTGTAAACAAACTTAAAAAATCACCAAACATGGTTTGTGTACAGACTAGTGCTTTTCTCTTTAATATTCAAGATTACAATAATTATCAACTGTAACTATTAAATTATGTACCCAACCATGGTCATGACCCAACAGAGTCCAAATTGGGCTTAAGAAACTAGAACATTTTAGCATCAAGTATTATTATTAATTAAATGATGTGAATGAAACCAGAAATTTAATACTGTTCTTATGATTTCACATTGAAAATCCCTTATTAACTACACTAGTTTTGCCTCTCTTGAGTGTGTTCATCACAACTTCTCTGGATTTCTTTGCGTAGAGCCTTGCCTTTCGCCTGCTTTGATTTAATTTTGAAGTTTTGAATGATGTCCTTCGCTAAAGAGAAAGAGCGAACCCTGATGTACAAATTTACAATACTGTACAGGACATCTTTGCTTACATTCTTAGTAGGAATCAGTTCAGCATTTGAAATCATAGTTTGGTAGTTCGATACCACATCACTATCGCTGACTGACTTTTGTGCTATCCCAGCAATGTCAACTCTTTGCAAAGTGCTAGCAACTTCTAAAGTTGACTGTCTGAAATAATGTTCAGTCCTAGAGAATACTTTTTGCGCAGGCTCTGTTATTGACCAGAGGCCACCACGGTTCAAACTGGAAACCAGCTTTTGTGAGTCACAGCCATTCTCCAATTTCCCAGCTTTAAGAATAGCCATTGCCTGCTGGCTTTCACTTGAAGACTTTCTTGCACACTTTTTATGAATATTTTGCAGTACATATCCTCCCAAGTACTGCAAACCGGCCGTCTCTTTCTCTGATAAGACAGTTTTGGATGACAGAACACTGTTGACAGGTGATGACTTCATACGTTTGCAGTGTGCAAGCATGCTATCAGCCACTCTAATTGCCAGTAATGTAGCTGCATTTCGAGATAACCCTCTAAAGAAGCTTGTTGATTTTAGTGGAACCTGGGCATAATATTTCTCATAAAATTTTTCAGTGTCTCCATTCTTTAAGTATCCATCGTACAGTACTTGAAACACAGAAAATCCCTCAGTTTCGGTAAGCTGTGTGTATTCATATTTGCTGAATTCGTCTCGTAAGTCAGCATTGAAGACTTTGTTTTCTCTAACTTTCTGTACAGCATCATTCACAATCTCGGCAAGAACGCTTGGCGTAAGAGACAATCGTTGTTGTTGATCGTTGTGTTTAGAGTTTCTATGCCTTCGGTATCCTCCACTAGTTTTGTATTTTTTCCCGCAGTCGCTGCATACAATTTCTGTCGATTGAACCTACAATTGATACGGAAACAAATAAATAAGGATAGAAAACAGGAAAGACAGAAAGAGCCAAGACAGCGATGTAATTTAGAGCGAAGTTTAACTACAATGCAAGGGCATATGCTAGCATAAGTTCGTCGTATTCATTTTCATTACGAAACATTTCCTTAAGATCCAGCTTGAGAATAATACCGATTAAATTTACCTTGAAGAGACAAACTTGAGGTTGTTGTTTACATGTATGTTGGCGCGTGAGCTCGTGTGTCACTGAAGATTTTACCGTGCTCCAGCCAAAACAGTGGAAAAAAATTCTAGTTTTGTACTTACATCGCTTGCTGAGCTTTCAAATTGTTCCTGTAACCCTTCATCCTCTTCCAAAATACCCAAAATAGCATCGAAATCTTCGCCAAAGAGGTAGAGATCGTCAATACCGCCCGCCATCTTGTTTTGAGTGTGCAGGGTCAGTGTCACGTGATGGGTCAGTTCAACATCAGCGAGCCGCTATTGTTTTGATCCTTTGATGTTCGCCGAGTTTCCTAACCAGTCTCCCTCTACTAACTATGGAAGAACACAGCTCAAATATTCCAAGAGATATTCTTGATTCAATGCTTCATCTTTTTGTGGAACAATTAATGACGTCATCACTTTCCTCATTTGCATAATATAAAAACGTAAATATCTCTTAAATGAAAAAAAATATTGCAAAAAGGAAAACGCCATTCTTTTTTATTTTGAAAAGCCTTTAAAATAAACAGCAATTATTTTTTACTTCATAGGCACTTTAACAATATATTAGTATACGTTTCAGTACTTTGTCAAAGTAAATGTTATGCTACAAATGAGCAATAATATTGTAAATAGAGCACATGTAAGTCTGCACTTCTCCCAAAAAGCTGGGGCCCGTTTCTCGAGGGTCCCGAAAAGTTTTCGCACCCGGAAAGTCATAGCAAAATCTGAAACCTTATGATCACAGATATTCCATGATATTTTTAATATTAACAGAGGCTCCCTTCATACAGCGTTTCAGGCCTATACACTTACCTGTTTTTAAGATACAGATAACTCGGAAAATGTTTTTACGGGCCCGAAAATTTGCCGGAGCTTTCGAGAAACAGGCCCCTGGAGATTTAGCAATAAAATCTTGAAATTCGTGCCACGAAAATTAGACCGCAGACTTTGGATTTAAATCACAATTCATTACTGCAGACTTACCGAGTTATTTCCACCCTTCTTTGTCGATGGCTTCTGTTGTTTCATGTACGCCATCAGACAAGGTCAAATAGTGAATCAAGTCACAGATTCTGCACAAAGATCACGACTGAAAATAAGCCTGCTACATTCTGTTGACAAGGACGCCATCTTGGAAACTAAAGAGTACCGCGCAGCATCTGAGGTCGTACACCGCTGCTCAGCATGTAACGTACACTCAACAACATGGAGGCCGAAGACAGCGCAGAAACAGAGGAAAAACCGCTCATCTATTTGTTTGCTTCCTTTCAGGATGATTTATCAAATTACCAGGAAATAAGAGAGGTACGCAATCATGATACAAACAGTAACACGATATATTCTTAGGGTACTTTTCATTTGACGAAAATTTCCGGAAATTTATGAACGAGAAGGAATGGTACGGAAATTTCCAAAAGGTTTCGAATTTCCAAAATGCGAACCATTTAACTGAAAATATTGGGAATTCCAGGGATAAAATCAAATGAAACTCAATCATTATTTCAGATGAACAACTGTACAGTTACCTATTTTCTGAAATTACAGCATGGTTTTCTGCCATCATGTAACTTGTTGGGTTATCATATAGGCGGCCCAGCGGGGGATTGGGGGGAGGGTGGTGGTGGCTATGCCAACAGGGGTGGATCTAGGGGGAGGGTGCACCTCCTCACCCCCACCCCCCTGAGATTACCTGCGGCTTTCTAATACAACTGTTCTACAAAATAACTATGTGGTTTATTGGTTTGTTGCCATATGCCTTAGTGGTACAGGCCCTCCTTAGCAAAATTGTAGATCCGCCCCTGGTCAATTGTAACAGGATACCAGCGCTTAACTGTCACGTAAACAAAAACATCCAAATGTACACTTGTGTAATTGGTTGTAGCGAACCATTTAACTGAAAATATTGGGACATCCCTCTGTCCTCACCCCCCACCCCCCTGAGATTACCTGCGGCTTTCTAATACAACTGGTCTACAAAATAACTATGTGGTTTATTGGTTTGTTGGCATATGCCTTAGTGGTGCAGGTCCTCCTTAGCAAAATCGTGGATCCGCCCCTGGTCAATTGCAACAGGATACCAGCACTTAACTGTCACGTAAACAAAAAGATCCAAATGTACACTTGTGTAATTGGTTGTAGCCTGAATTTCAGACATCCCTCTGTGCTCGCAAGCAAGCGAGCACAGAGGGATGTCTGAAATTCAGGCTAAATTGGTTGGTGCTCTGTTTTGGTTGGTTTGAATTTCCATTTTTACCTTTTTTATTCTACTATTTTGAGCTGTATTGAGTATGAAGGGTAAACCAAAATGGCAGGGGATCCTAAAAATGTTAGGTTTTTGTACCTAAAAAACTGTTAGAACTTTGGTTTCACATGAAGGAAGGTTCCAGGTTTAATGCTTTTTATCTCAAGGAAAAGCATTTCTTGCACACATGGCTTTCGAAGTATTTAGCTGATGCTAATCAAGCATCAATTCCTGACAAGCATCCCCATCAGTGTCATATACAGAGTCCCCACCTCACCCCTCCCACCATTATTATAGCCCAATGAATTCACAGGTTGTCATATCAACAAACATGAACATTTCCTTAAGAAAACACCATAGAAACATGTAATAAAATCGGCAGTAACTTTATTTTATTTTTAGCACTTTATTATACAAAAATAGACAGCATTAAACTTCAGTTCAGAGAAACTACGATTTTAATTACTTATAAACAAACAGAATTAGAACCAAAAATGATACATGCTACTTACAGATAAAAGGTAATTACAATTAGCTACATTGATTTTTGATAAACTGCTTAAAAATAAGTTCATGTCTCTAAAATCTGTGTCTAAAAGGTTCCATTCTATGATGTATTTCGTAAAAAACGGAAACGAACAATTGACTGTAAAGTCCTTTGTCTAAAGTAATTAACTTACTTTCTAGGAATATAAACCTATGTAAACAACGCAAGAAAAAGCAAAAGCTGTTGCCGTGAAGAGGCATGCAGCTAAACTGGGACAACAAACTTTATACAATAGCTGGTCATGATAAACGTCTTACAATACGCTTTACCCAGGAAGGAAGGGGGCGGCTCCAGGCAAAACCTTGGTAGTCTCAAGTAGGAAAGACTTGAAAACAATAAAGTCATTCCCTCGCTCCGCAAGAATTAATTGACACGCGGCACCACAATTTCCTCGGCCCTCTCTTTCTGGATTTTCTTAATCCATCCCTGGCATTATTTTTTAACGCTTCACGTACTTCAGACACTATTTTTTTTCTATCAAAGTGAAAAAAGGTAAATATTCGATGTAAAGTGCGCCGAGATAGAGTCACTGAAACGTAACCCGGTTTCTCTGACTTATAAGCGAGTCCCTACACTTCGCCAGGGAGCTAGCTGGTTCCCAGATTCCGAATATTCACATAATCGTAATCAGCATAACCGTAGTGAATAATAGGCTACCTGGGATGAATAGAGTGCATGGCACTAAATGTTAATGTTCACACAATCAACATTCATATAATGGATACACTACTTTTGTTGTTTTTTATTCTGAAAACAAGTGTCTGAGTGTTATCCGCATTTTTTGACATGATTTTGCATCTTTTATCTTTATTTAAAGACGTCAGTTGTTAACCTCGCCCATTGCATTATATCATTCAAATAACGAGTACCTTGCCTGGATAGTAATGCAACTCTCCACAAGCTACAGCAATGCGTCCCTCAGTCGTCACTGCCATCCCATGTAACTCTCCAATTCGTTCATTAGGGATTAGAGTGTTCCGCACAAACTCACCATTTTTGGTGTATGCTTCCACCTGCAGGAGATCTTTTCTCCGTTCCAAACTTACAACGACGAAGCATTCACTTGCCCGGTGACATGCAATTCTAGGATATCTGTAACATCCTTGAAGTTTAAACTTGTGAAGATGGTCGCCACGTTCACTGAATATGTGAACACAGGAATCGTCCCTGTCCACTACCATAACACGGCCATCACTAGCAGCAGTGATATCCCGCGCATCCTTCAATATGTCTTCGCCAAACGAGCGAACAAACTGTCTATCAGTCTCGTACACATCAACCACATTACACCTCAGTACCAGTACTTTGCCACTGTCGGTGACTGTCAGTATCCAGCCTCCCCTCACTGGAAACTTGTGACGCAAGCCAGCGGTGCTGTTAAATTCGTAAACAAAGGGATCATCCCTAGCTCCAGGCTTTTCTAATGTGACCAGAACATATATATTGTCATTCATATCTGTGGCTACATCAAGAACATCTAACGTATATACGTTATCTCCATTAGCTTTAGGGACACATAAAAGACTCATAATTTTACTTTATTATCCTCAATGTCTGCTACAATGAATTGTCCGCTACAGGTTGTAGCGATACCACACGGCACCTTCAGCTTGTGATCTTCTTCACCCTCCTGACCAAACGTCCAAGATACACAACAGTGCTCCATGCCCAGTTCACGCAGAACGCTAGTTACTCTTCCGTCACGCAGAGGATCGACTTTGCCTTCTTCGGTGTCAACAGCAGGCCAGATCCAGAGGTGTGCCTCTTTATTACTGGCTGTTTGCGTGACATCGTAGACGTAACGGTAAACTTGACAGACACTGAAAATGATTTCCTTGCGTTCGGCTTTGCCAAGGAACTTAAATAAATCCCTTACTTTCCCTTGACCTTCCTTGAGCTGAGAATCAAAACATTTCCGAACTGTTTCCAAAGAGTTAAGTTCTTCAATGCACACTGTACATGGTGTTAGTGCGACCGCGGGATTGTCTATGTCCTCTAGTACTGTCGCCACAACACGAAACTGCATAGCTAGAATGCGGTCCGACAGTTTTAGTCCTGTATTATTAAAGGCTTCTGTTGCTTTTTCTCGAGCTTTTTTGAACCTCCCTTTTGCGTTGTAAAAGGCTTTCGCGGCTGATTCATCCAGTTCTGAAAGCTCCAAGGTTCTAATTCCTTTAGTGAGAGAAAATTCTTCAGTACAAGCTGCTTGTGTAGCTACCGCGCCGTACTTGCTTCTGGACCTTGCCTTATCAAACACGTCGCAATACAACAAACGGATTCCCTCCTTAAAAAAGCTGAGACTTGCCGCCAAATCTTTCTCTGATAATGCGTACAACTTGGACTTGATATCGTCAATTTCACGCACGATAAACTCACAAAATATTTGATCTGTTACATCGCCATCTTTCAGCTTCTCCGCTGCCTTATCTCGTTCTTTTTTCACGAGCAAGCCAATAGTGAATTGAAGCACAGCTGTTACAATCGAAAGCATAATCGTAAAGAAGAAAACAACTCCAAAATCTGTTGCGTGTTCAATACAAATGATCATCCCAGCCGTGTCGTCGTAATCAATGAGAAAGCATTGCAGGAATGAAAGAAAAAAAAGATAATTGAAAAGGTCAAAATTCTTCGCACTCGACCTGGCTTTCACGTGACGTCATCAAATTCTAAAATCCAGACTCGCGAGCGAGATCCCTGACATTTCAGTTATCCTCTACTGGCTATTAGACGTCCCCAATATATATCTTGTTGAAGGTTTTTAGCTCGAATCCTCTAACATCCTTTGTAAGCGATGACGTCATCACTTATTGCCATCGCACGCAGAGCTCTTTTTTATGCTGTTGTCTGTTTGGCGCAACCGAACAGAAATACTCCCGTGCAGCCAGAGAAGAACACACTACAATGTATATATATAAATGATTTTTGTAGTCGTACTCATTCAAAGGTTTAGAAAAGCGATGCATTATTCTTAATTACGTTTGGTGTGTTCAAGGCTACCTTTTCATTAATAAAAGGTACACGAAAGGGGAACCTATTCTGTCAAAATGGTATGTAAGGGTAAGGACTAAAATGCTCGACAAATACTAGCGTACAAAAGCCTAATGTAATCACTTGTAGTAATACGGGGATTCCCCTTATTCTAACGGATTTTTTTTTTATTTACCGAAGGTCATACACTATTATAATTAATATTCCATTCATCACTTTAGTTACGGTTTTGAGCAGGAAGTATCGGAAGCCTTTCTAGGCTTATCGAGGAGACCCCCCCTTACTAACAGTTAATAGCAACCCGGGCGATGTAGAGCGATTTCATTTAACCCGTGAAACAATATTTACCAGTGTGTGCGTAATAGTCAAAAGAAAACAAAAGAAAACAAAAGAAAACAATGGAATTTGTGTTTAATAGTATCTAAAAGTGTAATACCTACTTCTAAAAAGAAAAAGAAGAAAATTCGAACATTTTCTTTATCTTTATAAATTTTTAATTTGAAGGATAAAATTTTTTAGCTTGTGCTGATGACGTTAAACAATGACGAGTGTTTAGCTGGTTTAATTGCATTCCGATTTTTAAACATCAATGCAGAAACGGGTGGCCAAGCCAGCAACTCGGAATTCCGTGATAATTTACATGTTAAGCGCTTTTAAAGTCAGCTAGAATTTTCACATGGATTTATTTTATCGATTTTAAAAACACATTCACTGAAAGACGTGAAATAGACAACTGTATCAATGAGACGAAAATTGGAAACGCCAGACAAAAAAGTTGATTTATGCGTGACCTGCCTCTGACCTATCTGTTGATTCTTAGAAACTGGGAACGCTTTTCCGAGAATTGGATGCTAACTCAAGATTTATTTATTTTTTAGAAACTTGCAGGGAATGATAAGTAAATCAAGACTAAACCGGGACGGGTTTGTGTCATCAAAATTACAAAATGTCAATTGATAAAGTAATACTAAGTTAATTAAACCTCAATTTAATTTATATCAAGATTCCGGATTTTTGATAATTAATCAACGCATTCAGAATTTCTGTTGGTTAAGCTGTTTTTTTGTTGTTTACTGCTTTTTCATCGCGTGAAGCAATTGATCACAAGGCAGACTGGATCAGTGAACATTCGCGTGTGAACACCCACGCTGCCGCACTTGCCAGTACACCATGTACGATGTACATGTACGCGGACCGAAGTGCTCAACTACCATCCGCGAGCACTTCAACTGCAAATCGGAAAACATTGTTTATTGCATCTTATGCCGTCGATGTCCAAGGATTTACATTGGAGAAACCGGACGTTCTCTCCGCGAGGGATTTGGAGAACACCTCCGAAGCGTTGAGAAGAACACACCTGGCTTCCCTCGCGTGGAACATTTTAACTCTCCCGGCCACACTCTATCAGACATTCAAGTTGGAGGACTAAGAATGTGCTCTGGGTCCGGAGCACGACGGAACCAAATTGAAATGGAGATCATTTTTTAGCTCGGTTCAATGCAACCACAGGGCTTGAACAATGTTTTTTATTTCATTTAAACTGGGCTAGCCTGTGTACGTACAGCCGTCCCGCTCCGCTCAATTTTTTTGAGCGAAGCGGGACGGCTGTACACAGGCTAAACTTGACGCGCGTGCTCAGGCTTCCGCGCGCTCTTGGGCCTTTTAAATCTAACATGCGAGCGCGTACACAAAGGTACACAAATGGAAAACGGTTTCACACTGAAGAAGGGCTATGTCCGAAACGTTTGTGTAATCTACACAAATTGACACTTTTGAGACACTTTTTAGTTTTTTTGTTTGTTTGATAGTGCTATTTTGAAAGTGTCATGCATCAACTGGGAAGTTTTTTTTTCGCATTTGTGGATCATTGGAATGCAGCAATGATACATGACATTTATGTTGTGGTACTCAATTTTGTAGTGTTACAAACGACCAATGAGCTAAAGTTCGAGCAATGTATCCAAAAAAAGTCAAATCTTTATATACACTTCGTCATACATCGGGTTGTTTACGTAGCCCACTGCACTCTAGCAACGATAAGTGTCCTTTAGACAAGACCACAGCTAGCTACCAAGCCAAAATGAATAACAGGGGAAAGAAGGCAGAAAACACAAAAATTTTGGTGGTCAACACAGTATATGTAAAACGTACTCGCCCAGCCAGATAATTATTAATGGAAATTAATTTGGGCGAAAAAAAAAAAAAAAAACGACTTTTATATCGCTTATTGGACATTTAAACATCCATAGTAATGACAATAGTGAAACGGACAAGGAGGAAAAGGGGGAAAGCTAAGGTTAATACCAGAATATATGTTTGACGAGATCAATCAAGTTACCCTACTCCCACAGGACAACGAGAAGCTCAGTAAACGATTCCAAAACAAACTGTTCTTAAACAATCACGGATTGGCGCTTCATGTTTGTTATCAGCTCTGGCAAACCCGAAAGATCAAAAGTTAATTTAACCTCAAAGACAAAAACGGCCACAAATGAAATGTTATCTATATATCGTGCCGTGTGCAATTGTGGCAAAACTTACATTGGCGAAACAAAACATAATTTCACAGTGCGAAGAGCAGAGCACGAGAATAAGACCCATAACTCGGAACCAGCTCGCCACCTCGCAAAAAATCCAGATCACCTATACACATGGAATATCGCGTTGACGGAAAAAACAACTTTTCGACGCAAAAAAATGGAAGGCCTGTTGATTGCTTGCGAGAAACCAACTTTGAATAAACAGGTGCACTGTTTTATCGCCAAACTGTTCCCCTCGGGAATTAAATAACAACACAAAACCAAGTTGAATGTAAATGTTTATTAACACTGATGATGACCTTCGAGTCGAAAACGTTTTGTTTTTAAGAACTTAAATAATTTTTATCTCTTTTAAGCCTTTTTTAAAATTATTTTATGAGCAACATTATGTCAACTATTTCTATTAAACAAAAGATCGCCACTTTGGATTGAGTAGGTTGAAACATTGGATTTGTCATCATTTTTCTAAGAATAAAAGATTACAATTCACGCTAGTTACAGATAAAATATAATTAAAATTGGCTACAATGATTACTACAAGTGATGAAATAAGTGGTAACTGCAAACAATACACGGTGCCGTGATACTACTAAAGGTAGAAGTTACATTGGTAATGTATAGCAAAACTTTTCGAAGGCATTAACTTAACATTACTAGAGCTTGTGACTAAAATATTGCATTCAATAGATAACAAAAAATATACAATTGTTTTTTTTTTTAGACCTTGCTTAGGCATTTGATACGGTTGGTCATCAAATATTATTAAACCCAAAACGAGGAGTAGCTATAGACTGGTTTAGAAACTACTTAACGAATAGGAAACAAATAGTCAAATACGAGGAAATCAACTCAGATAGTTTAACAATTAAATGTGGAGTACCACAAGGGTCAGTCCTTGGGCCTCTACTTTTTCTTATCTATATAAATGACATCTGTGGTAATACCAAGTTTTTAAACTTTATTCTTTTTGCAGATGATACAAATCTGTTTCTTAGTAATGAAGAAGATACATACCTTATACAAAACCATGAATCAAGAACTTAAACATATTACAGCATGGCTTTGTGCAAATAAACTCTATCTTAATTTAAGCAAAACAACAGGTATTTAAAACAGAAAGGACAAATCATTACAAGGCAATTCGATTACAATAAATGGAACAAAAATTGAAAAAGTTAAATATGCAAAATTTGTAGGTTTAAGTATTGACGATGAACTATCATGGAAAAAATCATGTATCTCAGGTTTCAACAAAAATATGAAAAATGACATGGATTAATTGCAATAGCAAGACACTATTTATCTTTCAAAAGGGTTCATTCATGATATACAATGCTATGATATATCCATACTTAATAAATTGTAATATTACTTGGACTAGTACATATCCTACTAGGCTAAATGCTTTTTTTTGATTCAGAAAACGATATTGCGAATTATGACATTTTCAAAGTATAGACAAGAAACTAGACCAACATTTCAATCACTGAAAATACTGAATATTTATGAATTGAATACATATTTGTTAGCACTTTTTATGTATTCATATTTCAATGATAAATTACCTGAAAATTTTAATGATTACTTCACAAAAAACAGATATTTACATGATTACAATACACGTACAGCTTGCAAGATACATTAAGATCATCAAAGAACAAATTATGGAAAATTTTCTTTAAAATATACAGGGGCAAAATTATGGAATACTCTTCCAGATAACTTAAGAAATCATAAATCTTATAGCTCATTTAAAAAATCTATTAAGATATATATATCAGTCAAGAGACCATCCTGATCAGGTATGAATTTAAGTGTGATTCGCTATAATTATTCTTTAATTAATAAATAGATAAATCACGCAATTGAAACATTAAATGAAATGATAATGACAATAATAATAGCAATTGGGGATTCTCTTTGAAAAGCTCAATAGAGCTTGCTTGGATCTCCTGCCATTGTAAACTACTGAATGGAATGATTGTACTTTTATTATGGGCGATTAAAGTTGATTGATTGATTGATTGATTGAACTCACTTTTACATATTTTTGCTACTTTTTATTGTTTATGAAAAACTGAATGTTTGTGGTGCTTGTTGCACACTGTCAAAGATAAATGAAACTTATTATAAAATTTGGAAATGATCTCTGGCTTACAAAATTTTAGGAATACGAGTTTTCGGTTTTTTGAACTACAGCCTTAAACGGGTAAAATGTTGAAAAGGTAAAAAATGTAGTATGTGAAGTTGCGAAATAAAAATGCTAATAATTAACATTATTATCCTGCGAAATCGCGTGGAATATCGCCTGATACTTAGCCGACGAACATTCGGCCGTAGACCGAGTTGGCTAAAATCAGACGATATTCCGCAAGATTGAGCAGGATAATTGTTTTATTATTCAACAAATTGTCAACGAAACATATTTTGCAGAAAGAAAAACCCGTGCAATTATGCAACGCTTTACAAGATTTCAGACGAATCTTCGCAACCTACGTATATTTGTTAAATAAACCCCTTCAGGCGGCTGGTATATTGGAGGATAATGCCCGAGGCTGAAAGATTGTCGAAAAATGAACAGTTGGCCGAGAAGCGAAGCTTCGAGGGCAACTGTGAAATTTTGAGGACAATCTTTTAGCCAAGGGCATTATCCTCCAATATACCAGCAAGCCAGAAAGGGGTTTATTTATTTTATAACCCTTTCCAATTAATTTCTACAACGCGTTTTATCGCCAGTAAATTTATAAGAAAAAACCTACGCAATAAACCCGTCGTAACGTGGTTGAAATAAATCCAAGTTAATTGGTTTTCGTGATTTTTCTAATTCTGTGATCTCATAAAACAAATTTTTGTTTGTTTGTTTTGTGCTTGCCTACAAAATCGGGCGACGGATATCAAATCGGATGGGGTATATTCGCTGATACCCGACGTCCGATTTTGTACCACGTGATACGTTTTGTCCAATGAGCGTGCGCAAAAATTAATGGGTGGGTTATAACGCAGGATATCTGTTATGTACGGATGACAGATATCGTTAACATTTTGACCATATATGGGCAGCGCGCGCATGTGTTGAATAATAACTAAGAATATATGTTAAAAAGAATGGAATGTAAACGTTGTACTGTCCAGGCATAGGACAGGACTTGTTACTCCGCATTGGGAGTTAGCTTGGAATGCCACGCTTCTAATGTTTCTTTTGTTCAAAACCCGCCTTTGTCAATGACAGATGCATTTTCAAAGTCTATCACGTGATTATTGGACCAGACGTGATTAGCTATTCTTGAATCTTTTGCCGCGGTTTTGACATTTCTCAGGTTTTACTTTTTCCTGGCGTGGAAGGCTCTGCCCGTCTCACCAATGTAACACCATCAACAATCAGCACAGAGAGTTTAATAGGCAACGTTTCTCCGCGATTCCAAAGAAGGTCGAAATTTTGGGGTCGCGAACTGTTGTTGGAGGGTGGTCAGCGTGGTTTGTTTAAAACTGTGATATCGTGCTTTTTTAGGACACGGGTCTTAAAGGTTTTTTAGCCAGAGATCGTTTTCGAATTTTATAATATGTTTTATCCTGGCTGCGGTCCTTCAATATTTTCACATAAATGAAACTATTGCATTTAAAATTATAATTGAGAAATAATATAATTTTAGGGTGCTAAACCATTTCTTCCAGTCACTTAGAGACGATTTTAGGCAGAACCTGCTTATTGTTATGACAACTTCAAATATCATTGACACATGATTGACATATCAAAATATCCGCAAGGGATGGGATGGAAAGAATGGAATAACCTTATATCGAACTGAAAAATTCTTAAAACTATTCCATCTTTTAAATTTCATTTAAAATCAAAATTAATGGAGGAGTTTTTAACATAGATTAATTAGGAGTAATTCATTTTATCCAAATTTTTATCATTGTAATTTTTATCATAGTAATTTTCATAATTTTAAAATTGTAATTTCTACTGTAGTTTATTGTCACTGAAAAGCCCCGTATATAGGGAGTGTCAAATTAAAGTATTGTATTGTATTGGATGAATGAACAGCTACTGTAAGTTTCAACTTTGTAGAGTAAATCCTCGTTTTAAAATTTCTAAAAAAACCTTACGGGGGAGTAGCAACCACCCCAACCACCCCCTCCCCCTCCCCTTGTACGTACGTGGGTTAAAACAAGTGTCTGCACCAAAAAGGCTCATGCTTCTTGTTGTATTACACTATACTGAATTCTATTGTTATAAAGGTATCAGTTCAGTGGGCCCCGTTATCATATTTCAAATAACGAGTACCTCTGTGTAATTCGCTACAGCAATGCGTCCCTCAGGAGTCACTGTCATCCCTTCCACGCCACCAATCCGTTCATCATGGATTTGAGTGCTGCTTACAAACTCGCCATCTTTGGTGTATACCTCCACCTGCAGGTGACCTTTCCATTGTTCTTTACCAGCGACGACGACATGCTCACTTGCCCGGTGATATGCAATTTTAGGATAGGAATAAAATTCTTGGAGTTTAAACTTGTTAAGATGGTTGCCGTATTGACTGAATATGTGAACACAGTCATCATCCCTGCCAACTACCATAACACGGCCATCATTTGCAGCAGTGATATTCTCTGCCGTCTTCAATATGTCTTCACCAAACGAGCGAACAAATTGACCATCAGTGTAGTACATATCAACCACTTGTGGAATGAAAACGCCTTTGGATCTCAGTAGCATTAGTTTGCCAACGTCAGTGACTGTCAGCCTCCAGCTCCCATCTCTAACAGGAAACTTGTGATGCAGGTCAGCGGTGTTGTTAAACACGCAAACAACTTTCTCGTATTCTTCAGTTCCAGGCTTTTTCAATCCGACCAATACAAAGATATTGTCAGTTATGTCTGTGGCTACATCTTCAACAGATATTATATCATCATTATAAGGGAGTCTGAGAAGACACACGAGTGTCCCTGTACTGTCAAACACCTTTACATTACTATCCCGAAAGTGATGTCCTAAAATGAATTGTCCGCTGGAGTTTGTAGCGATACCGCACGGCGCCCTCACCCAGTGTCCCAGCTTGTTACTAAACCCTTCCCCTTGTGATTAAATGACCATGTTACACAACAGTGCTCCATGCCTTGTTTACGCAAAACTTTAGTTACTCTTTCGTCACGCAATAGATCAACTTTGTCTCCTCCGATGTCCACACTAGGAGACGTCCAGACGTACGTGACTTGACCGACTGTTTGCGTGACATCGTAGATGACGCGATTCACGTGACAGACACTGGAAATGATCTTCCCGCGTTCATCTTTGCCAAATAAACCTCTTACTGCACCAAGGCCTTTCTTGAGCTGAACATCAAAACTGTTCTGAACTGCGACAAGGAGTTTAGTTCTTTAATGCACACTCTACATGGTTCAACTGCGTCCACGGGATTGTCTACGGTCTCTAGTATTGTTGCCATTACACGATATTGCATGGCTAAAATACGATCAGACGTTTCAAGAGCTTCATTATTAAAGGCCCTAGTTGCTTCTCTACGAGCATCTTCGAATCTTTTCTTTGCTTTGGAAAGCGCCCTCGCAGCTGATTCATGGAGGTCAGTGAGCTCCAAACTTCTCACGCCTTCTGCGAGAGAAACTGCTTCGGCACAATCTGCTTGTGTAGTTACCGCGCCGTACTCGCTTCTGGACCTTGCCTTATCAAATACTTTATATAAAAGCTCGATTCCTTCCTCGAAAAAGCTGATGCTTGCCAGCAAATCTTTTCTTGATATTCCATCTAACTTGGACTTGATATCGTCGATTTCACGCACGATCAATCCGCGAAATTTTTGATCTGTTACATCGCCATCTTTGAGCTTCTCCGCAGCCTTATCTCTTCCTTTATTCACAAGTAAGCCGATGGTGGCTTTAAACACGGCTGTTACAATCGAAGACATGATCACTTCTTAAAGAAGAACTCGAAAACTGTTACGTGTTCAACTGCGTGTCGTCGCAGTCAATGAGAAAGCATTCCAGGGATCAGATGCCAAAGAGAAACAGATAGAATATCACATTAATTCAGTATTATTTAGTAATCGATCTGGAATGGACTATATGCTGCAAGCGGAGATCCCATACATTTTTTCGATCAACTCGCTTCTCTCTATTCACAAGCTAGTTTAAATTTATCGATCATTATTCTTTTCTATTAAACTATTTAACATAAAACAAATGTGGAATATGCCTATCTTTTACTTCAAAGTCCCAAAATTAAACCGGAAGCATTTAAAAGATCTCAGAGAGCGATCGTATTAGGCAAAATATGTCTCTCCGTTACCTTTTTTTTTCTTTTTTCTTTTCCATCAGTAAAATTCACGTTCACGGATTAAATACATTGAGAAACTCGTGAAATTCGTCATAATCACCAAACCCAAAGTAGCATGTACTGTATTGTATGCGGGTTATAGCTATGACCCATTATTTCTTGAAATCTGACTACACTAAAACAAAGAAGTCCCGATTTTTCGAGCCCCCTGATAATTGGAACCAAAACTGGTTTTCATTCCCTCGGGAAAACACTGCAAGTTCCTCTACCTCGGCTGATTTCTCAAACTTCCCCATTTCTCGAATGACTTTTTGCTCCCCTCGAATTTTCGAGCAATCGGGATTTTACTGCACCTCATCGTCATTAAGAAAGTTTAGATGTATAAAGATCTTTTTGGGTCCTTGTTTTCGAGTTCATGTGTTGTAACGTTCATTCCTTATTAACAAAGTTCAGTCTATTCCAAACTTTATCGGTTCATCTTCTGCCACAGATCTGACAGATCTTTGTTGACGTCATGATTGACAGGTGGGCATTCCATCGCCTTGGATCATGGATCAAATGAACAGGAATAAATAAGACGATATAAATATAGCAGCAGATTCTCAGTAAGGCTTGGGCTACGTGCTTTTTCTCATGTCACTGAGTGTTTGGTCAATTATCAAGTTAGTTAATTTTGACAACCTGTCAGTGATTTCAAGATCTTTTTGCGACTCGCTGTCTGAGGAATTTGGTACCCACATGATAACACAAATCACCAGGCAAACGAAGCTTTCATTAAAATAGTGGCTGCAGAGATCTACTATAATGCCTTTTCGTCTTAGAAAATCGTGTAGAAATGATCGCACAACACTGAAGGAAAGCACGAGATAGATCACTAGCCTTTCAAACCGCAGAAATAAAGGATATTTGTGCATGTTTTTCATAAATTCATTCATTGAAGACCATCATCTTTTCATTCACTTTTATAAAAAAGAAATTTACACTGCATTCAACAAGACAGAACTGTTTAGCTTTTTTTTTCGTTTCGAAAATGAAAAACCCAGGCGCACCCTCCCACGCAGACCAGATACTCTTTGGACTCATCACGTAATTTTACTGTTGGCCCTCACTAAGCTTTGGCGTCAGTTGTCTTTATTTTATTTGTGTCTTCATTCGGACGAAAAACGTTGGACAGTTCAATGCAATCTGATCTCGATTTCTCCAACCCTCATTTTCTCGAACGGGGGGGGGGTGTTTTTTTTCCCGCCGAGCTCCGGCTGTAGGCCTCATGGCTCGGAGACAGACTTTACCTTTACCAATTTCTCGAACAACCTGATAACAAGAGCCATAAGTTATTTCTCTTGGATTTTCTTCACTCAATTAATCACAATCACCATTTCTCGAACTCCAGAGATCTCTTGACCCTTGACGAGGTTCCGCTGTAATGTTTTCGACTGTCCTTCCTACCGAACAGTGAGTGTATAATGAGCTGGATACTAAACTTAGGAGAAGGAAGAAACCTCCAATTTTGCTTCAAATGTTAAAAAAAAAAACTTGTTTAAACTTAACTTTTTTGGGACTGGAAACTGGATAAAAACTCAGACCTCAGGGCCTAACGATAAGTTTGCGTGTTTTTTTTTGTTTTGTTTTTTGTTTTTGTTGTTTTGCGATGTCGCAATGTCCCGCAACGTCATGTATTTAGTTCAACTCGGCATGGTCGGTGAATCTTTATATTTTTGGGGATGAACAATCTCTTTCCCAATTCTTGTGAGAAAAAAAATTAAGCTAAGCCTATTTTATATTTACTCGACATGGATTTCTCCCAACTTCTGGTTTTGTGATGCCTTGTGGTTATACTCCGCGGGGGGAGACAAGAATTTTAATGAATTTATAAGGGGCTTAAAAAAGGGGTACAAGAAAGAAAACTGTTTTTGGAACACCACCAGTGCTCATATTCTTATTCTATTATTTCTACATGTACAGCAATTAATGCCCAAAACCTTACAAGCGTAAGAATCCTGGCTGTTGGTAGCCGCGACATGTTGTTTCTCCTTTCGTTTACTTCCAACTCACACGAACGCCGTCGCAAAGAGAGCGTCGGAAAGGGACTATCGCAAATAATATGCTATTATCTGTAACAGCAACGTTTAGGTAATATAACATTAATTTACTGCATATAATAGTTCTCCAGCCAAACTTTGGCTGATCTTTCCTTAAAAGAAATTATTCTTCACTTGGATATTACGGCTTGACTGTTTTGGCGTTCAAAAAGTGTTTTTCATTTTTGCTTAAAAATACGTTTTCAGGAAAAATGCATTTAAAATGCTAAAAAAGGACAGCGAACAAAAGCCTACATGTGATCACTTTTATTCTGCCTTTATTGGAGTGATTCGGGGATCCCCCTTATTCTCTCAGCTGACCTAAACAATGACAAGTGTGTCGGCTTTTCTAAGAAAGCTTATTTTATCTTCAAACATCGACGCGGTAAGGTAGACTTGAGAAGCGATTTTGAAGTCAGCTAGAATTTTTACAACGAATTATTACATGGATTTCAAAAACACATTAACTGAAAGACGTGAAATATACAAATGCAACTGTATCAATGAGACGAAAATTGGAAACGCCAGACAAAAAAGTTGATTTATGCATGCCCTGCCCGCGACCTAACTGTTGATTCTTAGAAACTGGGGATGCTTTTCCAAGAATTAGATGTTAACTCAAGATTTAGTTTGATGTAAACTTGCAGGGAATGATATAAGTAAATTAAGATCAAACCAGGAGAGGTTTGTGTCATCAAAATTACGAAATGTCAATCAGTAGCGAAGCTGATAGAGCGGTTTTCACTTGAGTGTCGAAAGTAATTTGCGTTTGCTTTGGTTTTGCGTTCACTACGCTTAGTAATTGGTTTAAAAATTACGCGCCACTTTCTCGGCCAATCAGGAGTAAAACCAAAACCAATCATGACTCGCTCGCGCACGTTTTCCCGCGCTTCGTGCCGGCTACATGTATTTGCTTCGAGTTTTGATTGGTTCACTGGATTGTCTGTGTCCTTTGTGATTGGCCAGAGTAATTACTTTGGTTTTGGTTTTACGACACTCTAGTGAAAACCGCTCTATCTATTAATGTTCTATTGGTTAACGTAGTTTATTTTGCGCGCCCGCAACAGCTTTATGATAAAAAGGTATAATTCACTGCATGAAGTCTTGGTCCAGTCTGTGTTTGTGATCTGTTTTGTCTTCGTGGAAATGGAGGTAAAATCGTTAAAAGGTCCTCGCGCGGTAAAGATACTTACGTTTTTTCTGAATGTGTTTTAATGTCAGCTTTATGAAACTGGAAGTACGCTATAATATTTCCCAGTTGAAGATTGAATTTATTAAATAAAATTTCGCCCCCAAATTTTTTAAAATTAAATCCTTTTAAAGTTAAAAATTTTGCTTTAAGCGGACTTTTCCTAGCTCGAGCTCCGTCTCTGAATTGCAGGAGTTTGTCTTATTATTTCTGTTGTGCTTCTTTCTCTTTAAAGCTGTTAGTTTCGTTTTCATTTGTGGTTTTTCGTTTTCAGTATCATCAACGTCCTGCGCACCAACAAATTTCACTTGCTGAAAATATTCCGCCACTGCAAATGCCAGCTTTTTAGCCGCACTCTTGTTCTCGCAAAAAAAGCCTGCGTCAGATAAATATCTCTCTCCTTCTCCTTCGCCATGATGGTAGTTAAACACCAGTATCTTCCTTCTTTTGCCGTCAACCCCGCAGTATATAATTCTGTTGAACTTGTAAACAGTTTTCGCTCCATGATACTCTTCATCAGATTTGCACATGTCCAGCTCAAACGAATCGTCTTTAACTTGTAGAGATTTTTTCGGTAACAGATTGTGCTTCAGTTTTATCTGGCAGTTCTCGAAGATTTCCTCAACGGAGCCGCATATTCCCTCTCCAATAGGACACAATATTTGCACGCTACCAAGGTAGATAACTGGAAAATTAGTTTCCCTTTTACGGCAATTGCGCATAGCGCCTCGTGAGAATCGAATATTTCGTAAGGCAAAGTACGCCATGATCTTGAACCGTCTGACAAGCAATCGAACTAAAACCTTCTACGTGCGACAAACAACGCTGTATGAAATAAATCTTGTGTTATTCTGATTTTAAAATATCAGATAAAAGTAGATTACAATGCAAATGGCACAAGGAAAACATAGCGAAGAAAACATTTATTTTAAAACGTCATAACACACGTCACTAGCTGATTAAAGCAGTTCGAATTTTATTCGTTGTTTTCTGATAAGTTTAAGTCAAGAATAAACTGCATTTTTCTTTTATTTCCATCGCCACTGGCAGTTTAATCTTCTTGTTACGTTCGGAGTATCGAAAGCGAAACTTATTTTTGTCATGAAAGTGGAAATTTTGTTTCGATGTTAAAAGTAACCCCAACAAATTAAACCGATAAGAAGTCAAAAAGCTGTCTGCGTATTAATTGTATGGCTTCAGGTTTTTGACATAAGGAATTAAAATGATTAGAATCATGCAAAATAGCACATTTGGAGGAAAAGGCGATAACTTTTTGAACAAGAACATTGAGAAGCTTGAGAAGCTTAAAATCGGGCGCTTTGCCTTGAAAGGCAGGGTTCAGTACAGCAGAAACCACGAAGCAGTTACTTAAGTAGCACTCAGTCCGACTGTGTTTGTGTAAGTCACAGGGCTTGCATGAGCTGTATTAGTGTGCATAATATAATATCTAGAACGTTGTCGAGATTGCATTATTACTTAATGACATGATGGTTTCAATTTATAAATGTATCTCACACAATACAAATAAACGTTTGAAGTAGACGACTAGACAATGTAAAGTTTGACTTAGCAAAGTGCAGTGTATTGGTAATACTGTAAGGTGCGGTTTCACCTGACGGTCGTGTGCTTTTCGGTATTTTCCAGGCATTGCACTTTGATGGGACAGTACTACAACTGTTTACCGGGGAACTACTATTGTCAAGAAAATGATCACAACTTGTTGATGAATGATTGAACATTTGTTTCATACCATTACTGTAATAGCAATTTATGAAGGCTTTTAGTACTGAACCAAAGTATAAGGACTGGGAAATACTGAAACCCATTATCAGCCACCTTAAACGGAAATATCTTGTTGGTGTTTCAAGGAATACAAGGAAACTTCACTCATCCCATGTATCTATGTATTGCGGTATTTTGTAATTTTTTGAGTGATTTTTGGGGATGTTTGGCAGGTGATAGTTTTTTTAAAAGAATTAGTAAAATTTAGACAACTAAGAAATATTGAAAATTTAATGTGAATTTAACATTGGAATTTGAAGTTAGAAATTGGCAGACGGACACCAAACAGTCCCGTGACATCCTGGAGTGTTTTTGCATGGGGGTCAACTGTGTGATGATGTTTCCATTTTTTTCTTCAATCCCCACTGATAAGGGACCATTCATTTTTTAGAAGGGGGGGAGGGCCGGAGGAATCTTGGGGGGGGTCACTAATTTTTTACAGTGGCAAAAGGGGAGGGTCATCGTTATTTTCGTTTTTGAAAAGGGGGGGTCGCGTAGAAAAACACTGCATTTTAATCCAAATCAAAATCTTTTATTTTCAATAAATATTAAGTGATATAAAATGTGACAGGCCAAGCACGACTCCCGCTGGTTGTTAAATGTTAGCCTTCAGTCTGTTAACGGATGATTTGATTAACGCTCTCTATTTGATTTGATTAACGCTTTCAGTGATGATCTTTATGCCATTGTGTTTGCTAGCTCTGTGGCATATTTTGTTAGGTTTATCGGCTCATGTTTGTTGAAAGATTCTTAAAAGCCTTTAAAGGAATGTTGTAGTCTATATTGTGTATCGGATCAGTGGATTTCTAACTGTCAACTCGTAATCTAAAGTGGCGGTTAGTTCGTAGGATAACGTTTCGTTACCACAGTTGCGAGGGTCCATAAAGATCCGAGTCTTTTGAAGGCTACTGCAGTCTCTAAATATTGAAAGCAATGGTTTCTTTGAGTTGTTTTTAAGCTCCCCTTAGTTTGAGTTGTTGTGATTTGCGCTCTGGGAGCTATAAAAGACATAAAACTTTACCTCCATTATTGTTGATCTGTTTTGTTGCGTTACTTGCATCCACCAAATAAATTCTATGGCAGTTTGATTACTGCGTTTGAAGTCTCTAGTATGCCGCAACCATCTCTTCTGTCAAATGTTTTATCTAAAGCAAGACTCAAGTTTCGGTCCTTCAGTGGACCTCATCAGATGCTCCTATGTCAAAGTCTCATTGAATGATTTGAAATCAATCGATTTGCCGTATTTGTACTTGTCTGCAGGATCGAAAATTCTGGTTTTTAATTGGCTCACGTAAATGGACCAATTGTGTTAATGTAGTTTTGATTCGTGCCTAAGTGTGTTTGTTTATAAGGCTATTTTTCGCATTTTTGACCGTTAAAGGTCACTTCTGATGCTAAAGAGTGCGAGAGTAGTGTTCCACATAATGAAGAAGGGCTTCAATTCGTGTATATAGCACGGCGTGCGTTTGACTGTAGCATAGATTTTTTTGCGATCAAAGATAATCTTGTGCAACACAGCGGAATGGAGCTCTGTCAAAAAAGAGGTTTGATGTGATTTTTTTTTTGAGGTGCATGTGTGTGTGTGTGTGGTGGGGGGGGGGGGGGGGGGTCGCAAAATTTAATATTACACTTTAGGGGGAGGGCCTTCATTTTTTTACTCTACTATAGGGGGAGGGTCAAAAAGTTTCAACTGAATACACACAGGGATTCCTCCGGCCCTCCCCCCTTCTAAAAAATGAATGGTCCCTAAAGAACTGTTGTTGGTGTTATGTTGGTGTTATCACATGTCAAGCCTTTAACAAGGTATGAAAGAACACAAGGATTTAAATTATTCTGGTGCTCAATTTTTGCGTAACTAAAATTAATGTTACTCAAATTCCTGATGGATTCTGTCTTAAACTGTTACGAGCTTAGTATTTCCAAATTATTGCATGTCAATGTAAGGCAAGACAAGACATGCCTTGGTTCTTATGTAATTCTCTTAAAAACACATAAGATATTGACTATAATTTTGTCTGTGCTATGGCAATTCACAGTGGGGTGGTCTTGATGTGTCTTTAACTTGTAGACTGGACTGGACTAGTAAAACGCGGACTTGTAAAACGCCTCTAGACACTTCGAATTCCTTGGCCACAATCATCTTACGGCTCTCTTCAATACATAATGTCTCAAAAAAACAGTAACCTCAGAAAGAAGTCAGAAGCAAATAAGGTCGAAAGACCGAATTTGAACATATAACGGCAAATGTTCTAATGTCACGAACGTAGGAGTCGTGTAGGCCCGTCACCTTTATTTACCACATACTGCCCCCAAATTAAAAACAGTACCCTCAGAAAGAAGTCAGAAGCAAATAAGGTCGAAAGACCGAACTTAAACATTTAACGGCAAATATTCCAATGTCACGAACGTAGGAGTCGTGTAGGCCCGTCACCTTTATTTACGATTGACTGTTGATTTCTGGACGGGCCCCGTTCTACCTCGTGCGAGCAATACAAACGACTGCACTCAACAGACGTCAAGTAGTGGAAAGAAAGAAACATATGCACACAACTCATAGCATCAATCCCGTTGTTTTAGTAGGGGTTTGCAGAACGAACATGTGCTATACTGCAAAAACATCTCCACGCTAAAACAGACCATAGAGTGCTCAAAAAAGCTAGAAATATGCCGTCGAAGAAACACACAAGAGCTTCAAACACAAATTGTTTCGCTCGCTAAACCGTTTAGTTTCCGTTTAGTGTCCGCGTTCTACAAGTCCGTGCTTAACAAGCCCTCGTTTTACAAGTCCGCGTTTTACAAGTCCGCGTTTTACTAGTCCTCGTTTTACAAGTCCGCGTTTTACTAGTCCGCGTTTTACTAGTCCGCCTTTTACAAGTCCGCGTTTTACTAGTCCGCGTTATACTAGTCCGCGTTTTACAAGTCCGCGTTTTACTAGTCCGCGTTTTACTAGTCCAGTCCAGTCCTCGAAATACAGTATGCCAAAACTCCCCGCCCTCTAAAGATAAGTCCTTGACGGTTCTTGTCGTTTTTCGGTGCCTATTCATCTTCGGCATCTTTCTCATCCACCTCTCGTTCTGTCCTGTGTCTGTCATCACACGAAAGAAAAGCTGATTCTCAAAAAATCTGCCACAAAAGGAAATTGACAAAAACAATATGAAAACCATATATCGAAAGTTTCTTATTCTAAAATTTTATCATACGTCTTAATTCAGAGCTACAAAGAAGTTCCTCCTTTTGAGTTATTGATACTGTTCTTACAGTACCTCTTTCCACTAGCGAAATTTTACAAAATTCCTTCGCGGCGAAAAGGTAGCGCGAATCCAGAACAGACTCCAATCGAGAGTGGGTTAATTCTAGATTACTATTAATTAACTATTACAACATTCATTTTTAAAATAGTTTCCCAAGCCGACTAAGCTAACTAAACGTCGAGTGTATCTTTCAGTAAACAAAACATGCCGTTATGACGCCGGAAATCCAGCTCACGCATACTATACCCCGTGACTCACGCAAACCTCCGACTTACGTGCTACTACAGTCATTCCTTTCTAAACATTTTTTTTTTTGACCACCACCGTACCTTTCTACCCAAAAAACTCATGAAACCGCCCGGTTTTAACCTGTTTTAACCTTTCAAAAATTAGAGCGTTCGAAACTAAATAAGATCCGTAATCACAAACAACATACAGCCGTTTACCAGCACTCTTTAAAACTCCTGAAACCCTTCAAAATCAGGCAAAATAAATCTTTGAAATAACCTTTATCAATGTTTCTTATTTTTTATTCAGTTCTATAAAATGCCTTTCATACACTACTGTCAAACAAAAATTTCAATTTCCTCAAAGTTTCAAGACAAAAGAATAACAAATATTTCGTGCACAATGTAATTTGATTAAGCCAATATTATCACGTCTAAAAATACTTCAAGCAATTCAGTGAAAACCCGTGTTTTTTTTCGTATCAACGAAAACCACTTTCGAATAATCAATACATGAAAATAACAATAAGATCAAAAGGAAGAAAGGAACCTTTCTAATTATTTGAAGACTTTCAAAGCCGTGATATTATGCATCCAATCCGCGATAAAATTTAATTACAACAAAATCCAAGTTCTCATTTTGAATTCCATTTTTTTCAGTTGATACCTTTATCCAACTTGTGAAAAATTCCATTCAAGTTCCTATTAATACTGTACATTCCCAATGTTTTGCTCAGGTCTTAAGAAGCGTCTTACTAACCAAATCTAAAATAATTCCAAAACATGCTGTACAAACATTCTACTCTTTGTGACAAACGACTTGACGACCAATTGTTCGAAATGAAAATCGACACAGTTCTTCCTAAATAAAAAAAAAGTTTTACGGCGGAGTCAGGCTCAAAAAATATACCGCAAGATCACACCCCCATTCATAGTCAGAAACCAGCAAACCATCTAGTTTGCTAAAAAAAAAAACACTGCGTGACATCAATGACGTTACCTTTTTCATTTACAAAAATAACTTTAACTTGTCAAAGTAAGTGCAATTTCACAATGGTGAATATATCGGCCCAGTTCTCGGCCGGGTCCAGTTCTCGGCCACTTTGTGTTTAACGCGTTTTTTCACACTCCAGTTGAATCAAAAAAGAAAAGGTATTTCCTTCAAACGATAGACTGATTCATGTGCTTTAAGTATCTTGAGTTTGATCGTTCAATTCGATATAGAAAGCTCACACGTCGAGTTTACGCGGAGGTAGTTGTTTGTTTACGGCTCCAAATTCATGGATGTAGTTAAATTCGTATTTTATCCAAAAGCCCCCACCATACGAGCTAATTTTTGGCATGTGAAACGTAGAATAATTCAGCTTTCTGCTTTAGTTAACTTTTCGTTGAACCGTTGTATTTTTTGGTCTTAATTTACTTCGAATTTTTTTTCTTGCGACGTTTGCGTATTTGCCAGTTCTCGGCCACCCTGCTCGCTATCACAGCTTAGCGCTTGGTTTTTAATATAATTTCATCTGCTGCTGCCAGAATGAAAGAAATAAATGTTTTAAAAATAAAGTTCAATCTTATCTCTAAGTTTTGAGCTGACTCTTGTCTTGTCTATTATTTCTACAACACCTAAATATTTCAAGACCTTTTCACTGCAAAATAAACCATCTAAATGCACGGGTCACACAATGCGGTTTTGCCAGAACCTGCACATAGGCAACTAGGCGCGTTAAAATCCTTCTTTTCTAAAGTAAAACAAAGCATCATAAAAATAATTTGGGATCGATATAGTATAAATAGGTTTACAGAGTGATTTTATGACTGTGAAAATTAATTGAGCATTTTTTTACAGATAATTACGCACACGCTTTTTAGTGGCTGAGAACTGGGCCAAGGTGGCCGAGAACTGGGCCCACAAATGGAGCTTTTATTTTTATTATTGCTCGGGCAAATTAATTTTTGACCGGTCGATAGCTTTACACCAAAAAGCTGAATAATGTAGCTAGCTCTGGGAGAAATTTCAAGTTCCTGCGGTTCTTCTGAGGTAAGAAATACAAGTTTACGTCAAAAGTGGCCGAGAACTGGGCCAAGGTGGCCGAGAACTGGGCCCACAAATGGAGCTTTTATTTTTATTATTGCTCGGGCAAATTAATTTTTGACCGGTCGATAGCTTTACACCAAAAAGCTGAATAATGTAGCTAGCTCTGGGAGAAATTTCAAGTTCCTGCGGTTCTTCTGAGGTAAGAAATACAAGTTTACGTCAAAAGTGGCCGAGAACTGGGCCAAGGTGGCCGAGAACTGGGCCCACAAATGGAGCTTTTATTTTTATTATTGCTCGGGCAAATTAATTTTTGACCGGTCGATAGCTTTACACCAAAAAGCTGAATAATGTAGCTAGCTCTGCGAGAAATTTCAAGTTCCTGCGGTTCTTCTGAGGTAAGAAATACAAGTTTACGTCAAAAGTGGCCGAGAACTGGGCTCCATACTGTACTTTGCACCGTAAGCTTTTTTCTCTGTCCTTCCGCCGAAGCAAAAAAACACAACCTGATTACACATTAACCCAAAAGTCGACCAAGTGTGCCTGCAACGATTTCCTGTCAAAACTAAAATGAAAACCATTGCGGTATGCGTCACCCGTAGCGGTTTTGTAGCAACCCCGAGCTATCCCCGTCTTTTTGGCCGCGCCAGGAGACTACGCTCTAGGACGACCAAAGGGTAAACCTTAAATCGGCCACGCCCGATTAATAACGTACATGTAAATGTTTGATAATAAGCGCCGGGCTTGTTTGTGTGTGTGTTTCCTTGTTTTTTTTTTTTTTTTTTTTTTTTCCAATGCTATTTGCTTGCATGGACATTTTTTCGAGCGGAGAGTCCAGTAGGTCCTTGAAAAACACCGAGATTTTCTCTACCGTGAAAATTTAAGTAAAATTCGCAGGCATGCGAATCAAAACTGCCTCAACCGTACTGAATATAGCATGCACTTAACACAAGAAAGGTTTCTGAGTTGTCATGTGACGTTAGAAATTCGAAAATAAAAATTTCCTGAACATGCCGTAACGTAAAGTGAATCATGAAATGAGCTTTTTTACAGCAGCTTGGTAAGCCAAAGGTCGACGAATAATTGACAAGGAACTTCTAGACAAATATTGTTTCGTTTACGGAATAATATGCGTGTTGGGAAATTCAAAGATACCTGGTAGCGGGCAAGGGCCGGATTGAGGGCTGTGAAATTATTGACCGAGTTTAAGGATTGCTTCACCAACTTAAAAAAATAACATTAATTAGTATATACACACTCAGTGATCTTAGTGTTTCAAGCAATCTGATTGGTTCGCTATCTCGGGCTAATGAGCATTATTCACTCCCTACGGAGTGAATAATGCTTGATCCAAACTGAAACAAAATAGCCGGCGTAAACTCGCGTTTCGCCGGCGTTTCGGAATCGCAAATACTGAACCAGAAAAGACAAAAAAAGGCTGAGAAATTTAGCCTGCTGGTTTTTAAAATAAGAGAAGACTACATATTTCGCAATTTGCAGCACAATGTCCACACAACTCGAGTACTAAAACGATAAACAATTGCTTACCGTCAAGTCGCTCTTCGTCCGGCATCGGCAGAAATGAATACCGCAGATTTATCGGCAGCAACATCAAGTGTTATTCAACCAAGATCCTCCACAAATATTCAGGAAAAAGTCTTTGTGCAAGAAAACATCCAGTTTTCACCACAGTTTTGCAGACATTCAGGAAGCTTATAATCCAAACTTTCAGGTGGATCCTTCGCCAACTGCTCTTTCAATTTTCAATTCAAGTGAACTTTAAAAGCTTTCATTCAACAGTCAAAATGTTTTGCAAGCAGGTTTTTGATCAGATTGCAGGTTTGAGTGGTGTTAAATGACCATTTTGCTAGATTGTGACGAGGATTTTATCGAAGATTTACTAAATTTGCCATGTTTGAAGATTCTGCAAACTGTTTCGCGCATGTCGGTTAGTGTCGCTTATATGTACGAGTTGTTTCGAGTTGTTGTTGCGTGACTATTACGTATAGCTTTGTTAAAGGGGGGTTTCCGTATTACTCTTAATTGTAATCACGTTTTTTTTTCGTTTCTTTTTTTACCTGCCTTGTAGAGGAAAATAAATCAGTTGTAAAACGGCGAGTTGGCGTTGTTTCTGCTTAACACTACAGCCTGTTCCAGGCGTTCGGTTAGTTGTGAAGCAGCGTGTTAAACGGGATTAGCGCAAAGTTCACTCCGTTTTTTGAGCTGCTCCAAAACTAGTCAAACGCCGGGAACAGTCAACAAAATGTGAGATAGCGTACCATTTTAAGTACGAAAATGTGGATAAAGTGCGCTTTAAATTTTAGTTTCTCGTTATTATCCAGGACTTCTACGACGATGGAAAGGAAATCAATTTTCTAAGGAAAAGACACCGCCACAAGTGACAGCGCTAGCTGATAATTAACAATTATTCTTTGAAATAGAGGTGAATATTCTGCCACTATTCACCGAGATTACAAAGAATAATTGTTTTAGTATATACACACGAAGTGATCTCAACAACAAGCGATCTCAAAGTTTTCAGAAGGAAACCATTTAAAGTCGATTTAATTGACCTCTCAATTCAACAACTCGAAAATGCGCGCTAAATATTCACGCTGAGGCAAAGTGTCTAGAATGTTTGAAGCATTACAAGGCTTAAAATTTTTTACGTCTCGGTAATTTGGCGGAAATTTCTTCATTATCTTGCTTCTGTCTCTCCTTGACAGTCTCTTTGTGGATAAAAGCAGTCGTTATGGTGTATGTCAAATATCGCTGATGTTTGTGGAGCAATTCAATTACAACTTTCTATTAATACAAGAATCACATTCATTTTTCAACAAAATTTTAACACTATACCGGTGATAAAGTGAATTTTTATTAGAGGGCGTGGTCAATTCTCACTGGACGGCTTGATATTCATAGAAACGGTATAAAAACTGTCAGAAAATTCTTAAAAACATTTTTACAATATACTAATAATGTTTTGAACGAATTTCTGGATGAATTATGCTTAAAATAGCTAAAGGAAAGAAAATTCCTTATTTGGACCATGACGTCATAGTTAAATGCATCAAAACATCATCTTAATGCAAGAATTAAGCTTGGCAACATTGATTTTCGAAATCAGCGTACTCGATTTAGTAAAAATAGCTATGTTGCCAAAAATCAGACAAAAATGCCCGTGGGTGTCACATTTTGGACTCCTGGGTACCTGACTATGTCGCAAGATAATTAACAGTTATTAGACGAGGTTGAGCAAAATATCGTGATTTTTCAGTGGCGAGCAGACACTGACAAATCACGATATTTAATAAATAAATGTTTTATCATTCGATCACTAAATTTTTTTCACACAAAGTACCTTCGGGAACTGCGTGGAAATCGCACTATTTCTTGCTAAACTAATACAGACGAAAGCGTAACTTCGCCTACGATAATACGAGCTGGTCTTCATCCAATTCTCTTTCTTTCAGATATTGCCAAAATACAATAAGAGGAGATTCCATTGCCTTCTTTGTAGCTTCGCTGTGTTTTTCGGGCCTAGCAGAAAAATCCAACCGCTCTTCTTCATCTCTGGAAAACTAGCTGCCATTTTTTCTCGGAAGTGGACACAACTACGCATGAGCAGAATATTATTTGTAGCAAAATCACTGTCAGACGCTAGTGTGCACGAGCAGGCCATTATTTGTAGGCAGTTATTTGCAGATCACATGGTGGGCTTTCGGCCAATGAAAACGAAGAAAAATTGCATCGATTGATAGTAACTATTGAAAACGACACGCGCGTGTTTCTCTGAAGTTACTGACTGAGGATTCTCAAATTTGCGCGGGCTGTACTGTATAATACGGACCGCAGAACGGCCAATTCGAGCACACTTAGTTATTTAACATATGATACCTATGTCATCTTCCTCTTCATTGATTTAAGTTTAAACACGGACATTGGATATATTTGTTCGCATGCATGACTGGAAAGTGTTTATGTTTAGTTTTTTCAGTGTTGTTGTTTAACGAACTTATCAGGTATAAGGGCAAGTTTTGTGAAGTTAAAAAAGTTAGATTCTTTAAATCCGCGGATGATTGGTGCGGCCTTTAAAGAAGGTATGAAAATACCGAGACGCTGAACGTCGTGGGGTGTGATTGGACATAGCCAATGAATTTTGTTCCTTCAATTGCAGTTATTCAAGGAAATAAATAATTTATTTTTTAGGTTTATCAGGAAAACGAAACAATTAGGACGCTATGTAGCCAGCGCCGTTCAACCATAATTAACAAAATGCATTTCCATCTCTTTATTGCACAGGATCTTATCTACTCAAACAGATTTATTCAGATGTTGAATGAGGGGGGTGAATAGGAAAACGGATCGACGGATTTTGACAATATTTTTGCCCAGATTTCGGATTCAGAGCATATTTTTTAACGGATTTGCGGATCCTGAAATTGAAGCGGATCGCGGTTTCATCCATTTTTTGGGCCCGGATTTTGGATTTTACTTGCAATAAAATTCGGATCGCAGATCTCAACGATCCTCAGAAATGCTTTGCTTTGTTTTACTTTTTGCTTTTTGGTCACTCGCAAGACTTACCGCATGTCACACAGTACGGAAATTGTAGGATTGTAGGATCAACAAGAGATTTCTAATGTAGAGGTAGTTTTTTTAGTTTATCGTTAATATGGTAAAAATGTCGATTGCTTCTTAGCTAACACAAAACAACTCCAGATGTTTTTTTTTCACAAATCCTGGCAACATAATAATAATAATAATAATAATAATAATAATAATAATAATAATAATAATAATAATAATAAATAATATTTTAAGAGGAGGCCTCCAATCACCTAGGGGGTGGTTTTCAGGAGGGTCCTCTGAGAAAATAAATGTTAAACATTAAAATACATTAAAATCTAAAATACAATAAAAAGACAAAACCCATGTTGTATGCTAACTAAGAATAAAAACTAGGACAAGAATTAAGATACTACTAACTAAGGTTAAAAATGGGAAATAAAAAAGTATTAAAATCTAAAAGGAAGTACAAATGTCACAGATCTAAAATATAAAATAACTACCTACTGTCCTAAAAAAACCAATTACAAATAGTTATCTATTAACATTATATAACATTGTGCAACTAAAAATATTTGTTCATAGTCTAAAATGTTTATCCAGTAAGAACTTTGTAAGGGTTTTCTTAAAAATCTCGCATGGCATCGGCTTTCTTAAAAATTCTGGAAGAGACAACCAGTCATTTTTAAAGCGGAAGTAGGATACTCTCTTTCCGCTTTCCGCTTTAGGTTTAGGCAGTCTAGGTAGGTATCCATGTCTAGTGTTGTAGCCATGTAAACTTCTTAATGTCGATTTAAAACTTTCAAAATGTTGCGGAATGTCTCCTTTGATTGCATTTTGTACGGCTGTGCATCGGTGAGAAAGACGTCTTCCAGCCAGAGGGAGCCAATTCAGTGACTTCAGAGCTTCTGAAGAAGACATTTTGCCTAATTTAATTTTTTTCGCAAATTTGTTCTGGAAACTTTGCATTTTTTCCATTTCTGATTTTAGACCGGGCTGATCTCCCCATACTGTGTCGGCATAGTCTAGGTGTGGCAGCACTAGCCCATTGTAGAAGGCTATGCGAGTTCTATTGTCTAACATATGAAATATGCGATTAAACAGAGAAAGTCGATGACCTAGTTTCTTTAGTAAATTGCTGATATGTGGCTTCCAGCTCCATTTTGCATCCATTGTTACTCCCAGATATTTGAATGACTGCACGCGATCGATTTGTGTACCATTTGATTGAAACTCAAAGTCTTCAACAACAAATTAAATTTGGATTCGAAAGTTAGACCTCTTTAACGGATCGACGAATTGGGTCATTAACCCTATTCAGACCGGGGTGGGGGGGGGGCTTTTGAGGCCCGCGCTGACTTTGAACTTTTATAACTTTTTTAAGATTTAACCAAACGCTGCCAAACTTTCTGAGTTTTCCTAAAATTTATCTGGTAACAATTTGGTAGGGTTGAATGACGTGTCAGGAACTTGACATCACCATGGCAACGGCATTTTGACAGGCATGTTTTCCCAAATTTGTAATTTTGTGTGTTTCTGTTAATAAAAATCAACTTAAATGGAATTATTTTTACATTTTTACGGGTTTAAAGCACATTTTCATTTATTACTTTGCAGTGATTTTGGGTGGTTTTCTGGCATTTTGGAAAAATTTGGAAATCCAAGATGGCGGATCCAAGATGGCGGCTGTTTTGACATCATGATGTAATTGTCACGTGATGTGACGTCACCATCCCACGTGACGCATACCAAAAGAAAGAGTTTCGGACATACAATACATCCTATAAGTTTCATGGTGATTGCTTAAATATTCTAGAAGTTACATAGGGGGGGCTTCCGAAGCCCCCCCCCCCCCCGGTCTGAGAAGGTCCAAAAAAAGCCCGGTCTGAATAGGGTTAAATTACAACGGATTAACGGATTCGGTCATTAAATTATGACGGATCGGCGGATTTGCATACCCCTATTCACCCCCCTCTTGAATCGCCAGTCAATGTCCTTTAAGGTGGCTCCGTAGGGTTTTGAGATATTACGGCGCGCGCACAAGTGATACCCATCAAGAGATCATTTTCGCGTTATTTTTTAAACTAGCTTAATAAAAGCTGATGAAATATTAAAAACAAGGACTAAAATATGTTGTGCATTATTCTTTTTTAAAATAACAGCCTTTGCTTTTGAGCTACATCTTCCGAAAAAGTCCTATTTTTTGGTGTTTTTGTGGCTTTGATCTTAATTTTCTTTAATTTTCTTCGGTGAAAAGGTTTGAAAATCTCCCAACTAATTGAATCTGATGAGAAGTAACTTTTAAAAACAAAAAAAGTGGGGGTTGTCCAGGTCGTTTTTTCGTTTTTGGTTATTTTGTGTTTTTTTGACCAAGCAAAAAAACTGGCTTACAAATTTTTTTGAAAAAACGGCAAAATGGGCAGTTAAAAAGGTATCACATCTCTGCCAAATTTTAAGGATTTTTACCGAAGGAAACTCTAGTAAATCCCAGGCGAAATTTTCTATTTTCGCCCCGAAATAATTACGTCATCAGAATAGAAATTGTCCAAGATCGCTATTTGAGCATGCGCGAACTTTCGAACTTTTTCATTTATTTCCCCGTGTTTGGTATTAAAGCCAAAACACGTCTATTGCATCCTTTCATATTAAAACAAGGGTTCAAAGCCTCCATTGAGTCCAAGTTTTAATACTTTTATTATTATTGCTGTAAATAATAACAGCCTATAAAAAGTACAGCTGATTGTGATAATAGCTTAGTGAGCTCACTAAAAGAATAGTTATCAGCATAGATTGATAAAGAAAAAAAAAAAAAACACGCAAGTCTGCACTCAGGAAGCCTGTCATTCTCGTCAGGGGCACAGTGACAGACCAGTTAGAGAGTTCATGCATAATTCTGACGACAAACGTAGGGTGAAAGCGCGCGCGCGGGGAGACGTTACATTAATCTTTGTATCCGTTCTGTAACGAACTGTAAAACGAAAAAACCAACCCAGGGTGAATCTCTCTAACCACGTTTCAAACCGCGGTACCACAGCTGGCCCTACGCGCCTGAGCCGACAATTATCAATCTATGTAGACTTATTTTCTAAACAATATTTGCAAATAGCAAAAGTCCAGTGTCAGAGGTGAAACAGGAAAAGTTCGTTATTTGCGTTTAAAGTTTCGACGATGAAATAAACGAATAACATGAGCAAAAAGTATTTCAGACCCGACAAGCGTACACAACTAAGTTGTATATACTATTACAAGGCTTGCTTTTCAAAAATAAATTAACATACAGCAAAAATAATAAACTTACCAACGGAAGGATAAGAGCCAGTCGCGGAACAATCTCGTTTGGTCGTTTTTATTTTCAGGCTCGCGACAGTAACATGCACGCGCGTACCTTGTTTAAATGATCGCGTTGTGAGCGCGCGCAACCTGGATCGCATGCAGTTTCGCAAGAGACAGAAAGAAGGAATCCTTTTAACTTTGAAATTGTTATGTTTTAAAGTTTGGTTTTTGATTTTTAGAAGCGAAGAATTAGTTCCATCTTTTTTGGGCTCCATTTTTTTGGGCTCCATTTTTTGATATTCAAACCAAGTAGTGTTGGAACTGACTAGGTTCCAATATCTTGGCTTTTTGTAAGTAGCAGATGTAGACCTCATCCACAACGAACAAGTGAATGGCAGGCCGACCAGAAATCATGTACCAGTGACATGATCATCTGAGAGACCAAACCAACCAAATGAATGCAGGGAGTAGAGGCTTCATCCTGTTGACTGCATGACTATAGGCTCTGATTTAATTTAATTTTTATTTTTATTTAAATTTATGCGAAGGAATAGTTCCAACGTTGCGGGCGCCATTTTTTGATATTCAAACCAAAAAGTATTGGAACAATCTCGGTTTTGATATTTTGTTTTTTTGCGTTAATGTAAGTAGCAGATGCAGACCACATCCACGACGAACAAATGAATGGCAGGTCGAACAGAACTCATGTACCAATTACATGATAATCTGAGAGACCAAACCAGACAACTGAATGCAAGGAGTGGCGGCTACATCCTGTTGGCTGTATGAATAATGAATCTTATTTGGAGGCTTTTCAGACTTAAAGATATTTTTATAAATGAAGTGAATGTTTTGTAAAAACAAAATTTGGTTGCCAATAATAATAGAAAGAATGGCAATAGGTAGGAAGGTTAACGGGCCATGAGGCGCCTTCCCAGATCCATCCCACCCGATTTTTACAAGTTAGTAAGGAAACCTCAGGGTCTCCTCGCTGAACCGAGGTACTGGTGCAATGTTCTTCTACAGATACCCCACGAATCTGACAGAACTGACCTACAGGGGGCAGGATCTTAGGTCAGACATGGTCCGCCATATACTGAGACTGTTGTCTGGTATATGGATAAGTCAAGCTTTTTCATTTATTTCCCCGTGTTTGGTATTAAAGCCAAAACACGTCTATTGCATCCTTTCATATTAAAACAAGGGTTCAAAGCCTCCATTGAGTCCAAGTTTTAATACTTTTATTATTATTGCTGTAAATAATAACAGCCTATAAAAAGTACAGCTGATTGTGATAATAGCTTAGTGAGCTCACTAAAAGAATAGTTATCAGCATAGATTGATAAAGAAAAAAAAAAAAAAAAACACGCAAGTCTGCACTCAGGAAGCCTGTCATTCTCGTCAGGGGCACAGTGACAGACCAGTTAGAGAGTTCATGCATAATTCTGACGACAAACGTAGGGTGAAAGCGCGCGCGCGGGGAGACGTTACATTAATCTTTGTATCCGTTCTGTAACGAACTGTAAAACGAAAAAACCAACCCAGGGTGAATCTCTCTAACCACGTTTCAAACCGCGGTACCACAGCTGGCCCTACGCGCCTGAGCCGACAATTATCAATCTATGTAGACTTATTTTCTAAACAATATTTGCAAATAGCAAAAGTCCAGTGTCAGAGGTGAAACAGGAAAAGTTCGTTATTTGCGTTTAAAGTTTCGACGATGAAATAAACGAATAACATGAGCAAAAAGTATTTCAGACCCGACAAGCGTACACAACTAAGTTGTATATACTATTACAAGGCTTGCTTTTCAAAAATAAATTAACATACAGCAAAAATAATAAACTTACCAACGGAAGGATAAGAGCCAGTCGCGGAACAATCTCGTTTGGTCGTTTTTATTTTCAGGCTCGCGACAGTAACATGCACGCGCGTACCTTGTTTAAATGATCGCGTTGTGAGCGCGCGCAACCTGGATCGCATGCAGTTTCGCAAGAGACAGAAAGAAGGAATCCTTTTAACTTTGAAATTGTTATGTTTTAAAGTTTGGTTTTTGATTTTTAGAAGCGAAGAATTAGTTCCATCTTTTTTGGGCTCCATTTTTTTGGGCTCCATTTTTTGATATTCAAACCAAGTAGTGTTGGAACTGACTAGGTTCCAATATCTTGGCTTTTTGTAAGTAGCAGATGTAGACCTCATCCACAACGAACAAGTGAATGGCAGGCCGACCAGAAATCATGTACCAGTGACATGATCATCTGAGAGACCAAACCAACCAAATGAATGCAGGGAGTAGAGGCTTCATCCTGTTGACTGCATGACTATAGGCTCTGATTTAATTTAATTTTTATTTTTATTTAAATTTATGCGAAGGAATAGTTCCAACGTTGCGGGCGCCATTTTTTGATATTCAAACCAAAAAGTATTGGAACAATCTCGGTTTTGATATTTTGTTTTTTTCCGCGTTAATGTAAGTAGCAGATGCAGACCACATCCACGACGAACAAATGAATGGCAGGTCGAACAGAACTCATGTACCAATTACATGATAATCTGAGAGACCAAACCAGACAACTGAATGCAAGGAGTGGCGGCTACATCCTGTTGGCTGTATGAATAATGAATCTTATTTGGAGGCTTTTCAGACTTAAAGATATTTTTATAAATGAAGTGAATGTTTTGTAAAAACAAAATTTGGTTGCCAATAATAATAGAAAGAATGGCAATAGGTAGGAAGGTTAACGGGCCATGAGGCGCCTTCCCAGATCCATCCCACCCGATTTTTACAAGTTAGTAAGGAAACCTCAGGGTCTCCTCGCTGAACCGAGGTACTGGTGCAATGTTCTTCTACAGATACCCCACGAATCTGACAGAACTGACCTACAGGGGGCAGGATCTTAGGTCAGACATGGTCCGCCATATACTGAGACTGTTGTCTGGTATATGGATAAGTCAAGCTTTTTCATTTATTTCCCCGTGTTTGGTATTAAAGCCAAAACACGTCTATTGCATCCTTTCATATTAAAACAAGGGTTCAAAGCCTCCATTGAGTCCAAGTTTTAATACTTTTATTATTATTGCTGTAAATAATAACAGCCTATAAAAAGTACAGCTGATTGTGATAATAGCTTAGTGAGCTCACTAAAAGAATAGTTATCAGCATAGATTGATAAAGAAAAAAAAAAAAAAAAAAAAAACACGCAAGTCTGCACTCAGGAAGCCTGTCATTCTCGTCAGGGGCACAGTGACAGACCAGTTAGAGAGTTCATGCATAATTCTGACGACAAACGTAGGGTGAAAGCGCGCGCGCGGGGAGACGTTACATTAATCTTTGTATCCGTTCTGTAACGAACTGTAAAACGAAAAAACCAACCCAGGGTGAATCTCTCTAACCACGTTTCAAACCGCGGTACCACAGCTGGCCCTACGCGCCTGAGCCGACAATTATCAATCTATGTAGACTTATTTTCTAAACAATATTTGCAAATAGCAAAAGTCCAGTGTCAGAGGTGAAACAGGAAAAGTTCGTTATTTGCGTTTAAAGTTTCGACGATGAAATAAACGAATAACATGAGCAAAAAGTATTTCAGACCCGACAAGCGTACACAACTAAGTTGTATATACTATTACAAGGCTTGCTTTTCAAAAATAAATTAACATACAACAAAAATAATAAACTTACCAACGGAAGGATAAGAGCCAGTCGCGGAACAATCTCGTTTGGTCGTTTTTATTTTCAGGCTCGCGACAGTAACATGCACGCGCGTACCTTGTTTAAATGATCGCGTTGTGAGCGCGCGCAACCTGGATCGCATGCAGTTTCGCAAGAGACAGAAAGAAGGAATCCTTTTAACTTTGAAATTGTTATGTTTTAAAGTTTGGTTTTTGATTTTTAGAAGCGAAGAATTAGTTCCATCTTTTTTGGGCTCCATTTTTTTGGGCTCCATTTTTTGATATTCAAACCAAGTAGTGTTGGAACTGACTAGGTTCCAATATCTTGGCTTTTTGTAAGTAGCAGATGTAGACCTCATCCACAACGAACAAGTGAATGGCAGGCCGACCAGAAATCATGTACCAGTGACATGATCATCTGAGAGACCAAACCAACCAAATGAATGCAGGGAGTAGAGGCTTCATCCTGTTGACTGCATGACTATAGGCTCTGATTTAATTTAATTTTTATTTTTATTTAAATTTATGCGAAGGAATAGTTCCAACGTTGCGGGCGCCATTTTTTGATATTCAAACCAAAAAGTATTGGAACAATCTCGGTTTTGATATTTTGTTTTTTTGCGTTAATGTAAGTAGCAGATGCAGACCACATCCACGACGAACAAATGAATGGCAGGTCGAACAGAACTCATGTACCAATTACATGATAATCTGAGAGACCAAACCAGACAACTGAATGCAAGGAGGGGCGGCTACATCCTGTTGGCTGTATGAATAATGAATCTTATTTGGAGGCTTTTCAGACTTAAAGATATTTTTATAAATGAAGTGAATGTTTTGTAAAAACAAAATTTGGTTGCCAATAATAATAGAAAGAATGGCAATAGGTAGGAAGGTTAACGGGCCATGAGGCGCCTTCCCAGATCCATCCCACCCGATTTTTACAAGTTAGTAAGGAAACCTCAGGGTCTCCTCGCTGAACCGAGGTACTGGTGCAATGTTCTTCTACAGATACCCCACGAATCTGACAGAACTGACCTACAGGGGGCAGGATCTTAGGTCAGACATGGTCCGCCATATACTGAGACTGTTGTCTGGTATATGGATAAGTCAAGCTTTTTCATTTATTTCCCCGTGTTTGGTATTAAAGCCAAAACACGTCTATTGCATCCTTTCATATTAAAACAAGGGTTCAAAGCCTCCATTGAGTCCAAGTTTTAATACTTTTATTATTATTGCTGTAAATAATAACAGCCTATAAAAAGTACAGCTGATTGTGATAATAGCTTAGTGAGCTCACTAAAAGAATAGTTATCAGCATAGATTGATAAAGAAAAAAAAAAAAACACGCAAGTCTGCACTCAGGAAGCCTGTCATTCTCGTCAGGGGCACAGTGACAGACCAGTTAGAGAGTTCATGCATAATTCTGACGACAAACGTAGGGTGAAAGCGCGCGCGCGGGGAGACGTTACATTAATCTTTGTATCCGTTCTGTAACGAACTGTAAAACGAAAAAACCAACCCAGGGTGAATCTCTCTAACCACGTTTCAAACCGCGGTACCACAGCTGGCCCTACGCGCCTGAGCCGACAATTATCAATCTATGTAGACTTATTTTCTAAACAATATTTGCAAATAGCAAAAGTCCAGTGTCAGAGGTGAAACAGGAAAAGTTCGTTATTTGCGTTTAAAGTTTCGACGATGAAATAAACGAATAACATGAGCAAAAAGTATTTCAGACCCGACAAGCGTACACAACTAAGTTGTATATACTATTACAAGGCTTGCTTTTCAAAAATAAATTAACATACAGCAAAAATAATAAACTTACCAACGGAAGGATAAGAGCCAGTCGCGGAACAATCTCGTTTGGTCGTTTTTATTTTCAGGCTCGCGACAGTAACATGCACGCGCGTACCTTGTTTAAATGATCGCGTTGTGAGCGCGCGCAACCTGGATCGCATGCAGTTTCGCAAGAGACAGAAAGAAGGAATCCTTTTAACTTTGAAATTGTTATGTTTTAAAGTTTGGTTTTTGATTTTTAGAAGCGAAGAATTAGTTCCATCTTTTTTGGGCTCCATTTTTTTGGGCTCCATTTTTTGATATTCAAACCAAGTAGTGTTGGAACTGACTAGGTTCCAATATCTTGGCTTTTTGTAAGTAGCAGATGTAGACCTCATCCACAACGAACAAGTGAATGGCAGGCCGACCAGAAATCATGTACCAGTGACATGATCATCTGAGAGACCAAACCAACCAAATGAATGCAGGGAGTAGAGGCTTCATCCTGTTGACTGCATGACTATAGGCTCTGATTTAATTTAATTTTTATTTTTATTTAAATTTATGCGAAGGAATAGTTCCAACGTTGCGGGCGCCATTTTTTGATATTCAAACCAAAAAGTATTGGAACAATCTCGGTTTTGATATTTTGTTTTTTTCCGTTAATGTAAGTAGCAGATGCAGACCACATCCACGACGAACAAATGAATGGCAGGTCGAACAGAACTCATGTACCAATTACATGATAATCTGAGAGACCAAACCAGACAACTGAATGCAAGGAGTGGCGGCTACATCCTGTTGGCTGTATGAATAATGAATCTTATTTGGAGGCTTTTCAGACTTAAAGATATTTTTATAAATGAAGTGAATGTTTTGTAAAAACAAAATTTGGTTGCCAATAATAATAGAAAGAATGGCAATAGGTAGGAAGGTTAACGGGCCATGAGGCGCCTTCCCAGATCCATCCCACCCGATTTTTACAAGTTAGTAAGGAAACCTCAGGGTCTCCTCGCTGAACCAAGGTACTGGTGCAATGTTCTTCTACAGATACCCCACGAATCTAACAGAACTGACCTACAGGGGGCAGGATCTTAGGTCAGACATGGTCCGCCATATACTGAGACTGTTGTCTGGTATATGGATAAGTCAAGCTTTTTCATTTATTTCCCCGTGTTTGGTATTAAAGCCAAAACACGTCTATTGCATCCTTTCATATTAAAACAAGGGTTCAAAGCCTCCATTGAGTCCAAGTTTTAATACTTTTATTATTATTGCTGTAAATAATAACAGCCTATAAAAAGTACAGCTGATTGTGATAATAGCTTAGTGAGCTCACTAAAAGAATAGTTATCAGCATAGATTGATAAAGAAAAAAAAAAAACACGCAAGTCTGCACTCAGGAAGCCTGTCATTCTCGTCAGGGGCACAGTGACAGACCAGTTAGAGAGTTCATGCATAATTCTGACGACAAACGTAGGGTGAAAGCGCGCGCGCGGGGAGACGTTACATTAATCTTTGTATCCGTTCTGTAACGAACTGTAAAACGAAAAAACCAACCCAGGGTGAATCTCTCTAACCACGTTTCAAACCGCGGTACCACAGCTGGCCCTACGCGCCTGAGCCGACAATTATCAATCTATGTAGACTTATTTTCTAAACAATATTTGCAAATAGCAAAAGTCCAGTGTCAGAGGTGAAACAGGAAAAGTTCGTTATTTGCGTTTAAAGTTTCGACGATGAAATAAACGAATAACATGAGCAAAAAGTATTTCAGACCCGACAAGCGTACACAACTAAGTTGTATATACTATTACAAGGCTTGCTTTTCAAAAATAAATTAACATACAGCAAAAATAATAAACTTACCAACGGAAGGATAAGAGCCAGTCGCGGAACAATCTCGTTTGGTCGTTTTTATTTTCAGGCTCGCGACAGTAACATGCACGCGCGTACCTTGTTTAAATGATCGCGTTGTGAGCGCGCGCAACCTGGATCGCATGCAGTTTCGCAAGAGACAGAAAGAAGGAATCCTTTTAACTTTGAAATTGTTATGTTTTAAAGTTTGGTTTTTGATTTTTAGAAGCGAAGAATTAGTTCCATCTTTTTTGGGCTCCATTTTTTTGGGCTCCATTTTTTGATATTCAAACCAAGTAGTGTTGGAACTGACTAGGTTCCAATATCTTGGCTTTTTGTAAGTAGCAGATGTAGACCTCATCCACAACGAACAAGTGAATGGCAGGCCGACCAGAAATCATGTACCAGTGACATGATCATCTGAGAGACCAAACCAACCAAATGAATGCAGGGAGTAGAGGCTTCATCCTGTTGACTGCATGACTATAGGCTCTGATTTAATTTAATTTTTATTTTTATTTAAATTTATGCGAAGGAATAGTTCCAACGTTGCGGGCGCCATTTTTTGATATTCAAACCAAAAAGTATTGGAACAATCTCGGTTTTGATATTTTGTTTTTTTGCGTTAATGTAAGTAGCAGATGCAGACCACATCCACGACGAACAAATGAATGGCAGGTCGAACAGAACTCATGTACCAATTACATGATAATCTGAGAGACCAAACCAGACAACTGAATGCAAGGAGTGGCGGCTACATCCTGTTGGCTGTATGAATAATGAATCTTATTTGGAGGCTTTTCAGACTTAAAGATATTTTTATAAATGAAGTGAATGTTTTGTAAAAACAAAATTTGGTTGCCAATAATAATAGAAAGAATGGCAATAGGTAGGAAGGTTAACGGGCCATGAGGCGCCTTCCCAGATCCATCCCACCCGATTTTTACAAGTTAGTAAGGAAACCTCAGGGTCTCCTCGCTGAACCGAGGTACTGGTGCAATGTTCTTCTACAGATACCCCACGAATCTGACAGAACTGACCTACAGTCGCAATCACAATCGCGGAGACTATTTTTTATTTTGTCTTTTGCTTTCGATCGTACGAACTTCGCAAAAGCGGCCAGAAGCACCGCGGACGTTGTAAAAACCTTTTTAGGGTGTTGTAAACTCTTTAATCTGCTCAACACAGGAAAGTACAGGTGTTATTTCATTGGCAGGAAGCAAGTCTCGCGTTTTCTCGCCGAAAATTTCACGCTCGCGTGAAGCCGCCATGTTTGTTTTGATTTGCCGGCATTTCAAGCTCGCCCTTTCGTACCCAGTCTTCGCGCGGTTAAGAAACCCTATGGAGCCACCTTAAGGTGATTCATGGAAAGAAAAAAAAATGGCTTCTGAAGAAGTAACTTAAAACCCCTGTACTATACAAACAATGCCGATTTTTTTGTAGTTCTTTCTAGTTATGTTAATGCCAGGTTAATTCCTGTTCATCTAATCATTGAAGAAGCTGTTGCCAGCTTCTTGATTATCAGTTTTGCGGAGACAAGTTTGTTATCGATCGCCGCGCCTTTGTTATTCAAAGTCAATTATTCATGAACTAGTTAATAATCTTTGTTGGACTACTTTTATTTAGGAACTGAATTTCAATTTCTGCAAGGAAAGCCGCCCTGAGATGAGGAAACCCTACTGGTTATTATTCGTATTACCAGGCGAGCGCTATTAATTTAAATAAAATGTCCCTATAAAGCCTTGATTAATCTTTGATAGAGAATTAATTTTTGTCTTTGCTTGTCATTATAAAAATAGCAAAAACAACGACGAAAAGTAAACAAAACACTGGGAATTATGAATAATGATGATGGCTAAAAGAATCATGATTAACAAATGAATGCTTCCATCGATATTGGTGGCTTGTGAATGTAAAAACACTGCCAATGTGTTGTCTTCTTGGACAAGTCATGCACCTTAGTAAAACTGCGTTTCGACGCACAGGCTTCCCAAGCTCAAAATTCGTCTTTTTGATGTGTTTTTGAGCCTTTCGGGCGGCCGACTCTACATACGTGGTGTATGCGACAGCTTGTGTATATACAGAAATGTATGGGAAAATCACGGGTTCTCTAAAATCGGGTAAATAAATATACATTTTGAAATAAAGTTTACCTACCTCAAATGTGTCGCTTACTTGTGTCTTGTGCCGAATTTGGAGCCATTCCGACGCCATTTAGCGAAATTATTCGAAGTTGTTGTCTCTCCTTTTAGAAGTAGAATGCAACAAAAATCAAACTGATGGGTCAATTTACTAAATTCTTAACAAGTATATTCCAGAAATGGCTGAAATTGTATTTCCGATCGAGCATTTAATTTTCAAAATTTTCCCCCAAACCTCCCTATAGGAAAGCAATGAAAACACAAATGTACCCTTGGCTTCACATCTTCATCCCTTACTAACTTTACAGTGATCAAGTACATGTATGTTACACACAGTGAATATTTATAAATAATTTGACGACTGAAAATATTTTACATCGGTTTCTGGCATAATTTTAAGTCAGAAGAATCTCCATTTGGAAAATTATGCTAGCAGGGAACCGGAATACGCAAACAGCTTGTAAGCGAAAAACAACAGAAACTGGCAACACGTTATTTTGATGAAAAGAATGTAAAATGAATCATGAATATCGAATAAAATTTATAAATGAATCATGAATCACTGAGGTAAAATAAGACAGGAATCGCGAATATCCAAATTCCAATGATTCCGCTTCCACCCCCGATTTTAGGAAGGCTTGCAATAACTTAGGCATTCAGTCTTAAACATGCTATCACTACACCAACAATGTTGAGGGATAACTTGTGGCAAAAAATTGTATGGGCATTCACGTATAGACATCACTACGAATTCCAAACCTATACAAATTTGTAATACAAGTGATACAAATTTGTGTTGTGAAAGCTCCTTCTACTTTAATTGATTTTTGCCTATTTAGTTACTCCAATTTTAACCCATAAGCGAAAGCGCTAAAGTTAGCTAACCTCAACACCGCCGAAAGCCCATTGGTACGTGGAATTTGGACTCGTAACTAAGATAGAATTGTAGCACATTCTTTATATTCTATCATGTAAAAATGTCGTTAGCGGCACGAAAAAGTTTCCCGTCGACAAAAAGAAACATGAAGTGTGTTATTGGTACTCCCGCCATTCGCGAAGCGATGAAGAAGTATTAGCCGTTTCGAACACTCACTTTATCAAAGACTTAAAATACACTAAAAGGAAACGTTTACTCTTTCAAAATATACAAAAATATATTCAAAATATACTCTTTGCATTTGTCTAGCATCTTTTGGATTCGAATATTTTATTTGTTAACAATTGGCGGTTAAGTAATTCAACGCCCGTAAAAGCTTACTTCACGCGACCAAAACAGTAAACAGTCCTTCGCCGTTCAATTAGCCATCGTTTTCGAGGTAAAAAGATGAAATAATTCTGGCCAATTTTATCGTTTGCTTTCAATGTGAACCATATTCTTGACTGAAGATAGATATTTTTTCACTCCAGATTTTTTTTTTTGGCGCACTAATTGAGCAAACGTGGCTTGGAGTATTTTCTAAATAACAACTAAAACGAACCATAAACCTGTTTGTGTATATCATCAACAGAAGTTATAATTTAACGTCTATGTATGTAACTTAAGTTCGTTAATAGATTTTGTAAGGACTGATGGATTTCCTTGGTTACAACAGACATTTTCTTTCGTCGACCCCTGTTCGCGTGCTTTGTCACCTTATTACAAAAGAAGTTTAAACTTTTGTAGCATGAAAATGGAGGGTTGGTAGCTGATCTTCGCATTCTCTACGGTTGTATTATGTTAACAGTTTTTAAAATGTATGTGAAAAATGAGAAATTGCAGTTTAAAAATTCGATAAAAATTTCATCACGTAAATGCTAAGGATAAAACCTAGAAAAATACATGCATGCATGTGCGCGCGTGTTGTGAATGAGCTTAGCGGGCGACAACAAGTCTGTACACTTAAATCAGCACCTTAGCAACTATTTTCCAACGATTTAACTGTCAGTTTTGATACACCATTTGGACCCATTAAAGGACAGAAAGCCACTGATCACAACTAGTTGATCACGGAACCCTGCGAACGAGCAACACACAAGGTCATCGCAAAAGAAAGTGATCGAGAAAACGCCACTGCAGTAAGTCATGTTTTTGATGAGATGTTACACTTAACAACTAGACCATACAGTTCAATAATTTTGCGCATAAATGCAAAACGAAAGGAACTGAGAACTGACTTCCTTGCTAAAACCCATCAGCATCGAAAAATATATGTAATGAGTGTTTTCCTGGGCTAAAGTCAAGTGCATGACTCACTGGATGGCTAAACGTTTAACACTCCACGACTCAAAGTGGAAGAGATACTTCTTAGGGTTATGTACGAGAGGACGAAAACGCACAAAAATGGACAACTTTCAGTCGCGAAAATTCAAATTTGCTCATATTTTACCCAAATATTTTTTATTATTATTCTTTTTTTTTTTTTTTTGTCCCATTTTCTATAGTAAGTTATTTTCGAAAATACAATTAATTCAAAGGTTCAGTAGCGGTTTTTTCTTTTAAAATCTAAAAAACTTTGAAGACTAGCTGCCATTTTGATGTTAAGTCGTTGTCGAAACGAGCCGCAATTTAGGCATTTTCATTCCGCTCGTACAAATAAACGCGATAATTTCCAGCAATGGTTTTTGAAAATATTATATACATTACATCTCTTGCTCTTTCTAAAGCACTAATTTATGTTGTGAAAGCTCCTGTTCCACCCCGCCAAAATCCTATTGGTACGTGGAACTTTTAGTCGAAACTAAGATAGACTTCAAGCACATCCTTGTTATTCTATCATGTAAAAATGTCAAAAGCGGCGTGATAAAAGTATGCCGTCGAGAAAAAGAAACATGAAGTGTGTTTTGGCACTCCCGCCACTCGCGAAGCGATGAACAAGCTTTCCCTTTTCGAGCACTCACTTTATCAAAAACTTAAAATACACTAAAAGGAAACGTTTACTCTTTTTAGGTGGTTCAAAATATACTCTTTGCATTTGTCTAGCATCTTTTGGAGTCGAATATTTTATTAGTCAACACTGACTAATAGAAAGAGCGCCGTTCTTAAACATCATGTAATACAACGCCCGAAAAAGCTCACTAACATGCGACAAAGCAGTCCTTCTCCGTTCAATTAGCTATCATTTTCGAGATAAAAAGATGAACGAATCCTGGAAAATTTTATCGTTTGTCTTCAGTTTGAACCATATTCTAGACTGAATAAAGAAAATTTTTTTCACCGCAGATTTGGCGCACTGATAATGTAAATGTGACTTGGAGTTTTGTCCAAATAACAGCTAAAATGAACCATAAACCTGTTGATGTATATCATCAACAGAAATTAAAGTGTTTAATGACGACACTTTAATTTGACAGTTGCTTTTTATCGCACTCACTCATTAGTATTGAACTTCCATGTTTCTTTAATAGATTTTGAAAGGACTGATGGATTCCCTAGGTTACAACAAAAATTGACCTCTGTACCTGGGCCTTTTCGCCTTTTGTTTATAAACGGCAGGTCTGAACATAGTTTTTCTGTACAAAAGTAGCTTTAACTTTTAGTATAAAAATGGATGGTTGATAGCTGATCTTCGCACTATCTGCGGTTGCGTTAACATTTGTTAAAATGTACGTGAAAAATGAGAAATTGCAGTTTGAAAATTCGATGAAAATGTCATCACGTAAATGGGGGCCTTTACTAGAGAAATACATGCGTGCGTGCTCACGCGTGCGTTTTGACTGAGCTTAGCCGGCAACAACAAGTCTGTACACGTCACCTTATTTTTACCGGGATTTTTTGGATCTTTTCCACCAAAGTGCGTTTCTGTATAATACTAGCGGGGATGGGTGAGCATGGACTGCTTACATGCAGCCGTGTTCCGCCCTCCTGTCCCCGATCTTTTTATCCCCAGTCAAAAACAAAAAAAAAATGCAAAATAATTTTTATTGTGTTTCCGCCTATTCCTTAAACACTTAGACCAACTTAGACGTCCTCTCGCATAAGCTTGGATCTGTCACGTCTTTTTTTCTTTGTCCATTCAGATACCAAATATATTTCATAATATTTTTGTGTAAACAGATGCAGATAAAATCGTTTTGGATTGGAATCTTGCCAACGACTTTCTAGTTCCTAACAAGATTTGGTGCAGTGGCGTACAACGCACTGCCGAAATAACATTTTCCAATAAGCACCCAGTAAATAAGAACTTGATTAGGCTGAACCTAGAAACATTAGGTTTAAATATGCGGGTAATAAATGCGCGTGTGATACAACAAACTTTATAACGGCTAAATAGTTTTGTCCCCCTGAAGAAGGCAGCATTGCCGAAACGTCGGGAATAGTTTTTTTGACTACAGCGTAGTATTTACAATTTTTTTTTTTCATTTAAATATGCGGGTGTTTACTGTATTGCAGGCCGAAGAATCGGTAGCGGAATACTTGAGGAGATGCTGTTGATTCTGAGCTCAGAACGTGAGTGCTATTACTGCTTGTAACGTACACGTCGTGTTCCAGTGTTAAACTTTACTATATATTTTAATGACGAGAAACAAAAACCTATGAACATTTAACCTAAGCAATGCCGTAAAACAAGTTTGAATTCTTTACCTGGTGCCATCAATGCACAACTGGATAAACCGAATAAGAACTGACGTCCATTCAGTCAAAGATTGATGGAAGTTTGTCTGTACTTACATAAAGATCTACGTTCAGTTCTGGCCCAGTTTTTCATGCCTGCCTTCCTCTTTTCATTTCTCTTTCTTCCATTTCACTGATCGAAAGACCATGCATGTCAGTTACAAAGTCACTGCACAGAGTTGACCGTGTTTTTCGGCTGCACGATATTTTGCAAATTCACAACTTAGAACCTATTTTAGTATTTCTAAAGCATGGTAAACTCTCCATATAAGGTCAAAAGCTGCTCAGTCTGGTGTAACAATTTAGAAAATCAAGCTTACTGTTCTTACTGGCTCCGAATAACCCGCACTCCTTAAAACGAGTAGTGATAACGTCTTTTTCTTGCAGAAAAGCTTCACAGAAGAAGAAAAAAGAAAGCTTTAGTTCCTTTAGAGAGCTTTAGTTGTTAAGTTATATGTCTCTCATCAGTGACAGCTGTTGCACATTAGAATAAACACTTAATCAAAGTGTGAATAAAAACTGTCTTGAATTTCTGGCAGCGCCTTTTTGAGGTGCGATTTAAACAGTACGAGTTTGCCTTCGACTATTGCAAGCGAGCGGCACGCTTATGCCATTGCAACAACGCTAATTGCGCCGTGTAAATCCAAAAGTATGATTGCGTAAGTCGCTGCGTAACGGCAGACAGCCGAGAAAAAAAAAAAACACTCGCGATCGCTACGTGCGTATACGTTCGCGTAACTTACGTAAATACCAAGAAAAAAACGTGGCATTGGAAATTGGACAACGTAAATTCGACCCACGTAATCGCGCGCGTAAAATTTCACTTTTACGTACGTTTACAATTTTTACGCATGTGAACGTGCGTCAACAAAAACCCGACAGTGAAAATCAACCTTTAAGGTCGCGGGGGACACCTTAGGCTTATCATTATGCATTTATTTAAAGCGTATGCACGAAGTTCAACGACTGACATCGAGAACTTTACGACGAGATATTTGCATAAAAAAATATGAGCACGCGGGCGTGATTTGATTTGTTTGCGTCTGGAATTGTTTGTCTCTTTGAAAACGCATTGTTCTCATCATAAAAGCATGGAATATAATTACCATAATTACCATTTTGAAACCGTTTTTTGATCGGGACACCTTCGGAAATCTCAAAGTTTGGACTTTTCCGACAATTTTGTGGCAGAGAATTCAGCGCGGATATAGAACTTCATGAGCTGCCCCTTCAGAGAGGTAAACTAGGAATACTGTAGTGTGTCATAACAGAGGCGGAATTTTAAAAGAGCGCTTTTAGAAAGAGGTAGAAGGCATTCAATTAAAATTTGCGCATTTAAACCGCCATAACTTGCTGGAAAACTTTAAATTAAAAAATCCGCTTCTGTTATGACACTCTAGAGATATTGACTGATTAGTTTTTGACAAGATCACAGTTTTTGACAAGATCACAGTGTGCTGTCTCCTACTCGTTCTACAAACTCTGCCACGAAATCATGTTCTTCCCAGGTTGGCAGTATCGTGGCTATAACATCGCCGTAGGTACAATCTACCAAATAAAAGATGACATACATAATCTTTTAATCATTTCTTTATGTCTCTGTAAAATTTGAGCTTAATCGCATTCATAACAGCCGAGGAATAAGCGTTTTAAAAGATGCAGGTCAAGCAAAATTTCGCTTCATGAATTTATTCATGCTGTATATATCCCCCGCGACCTTAAAGAGGTCACGGTCGTAACCAGACTTTAAGTATAGACGAGGCAAGAGCGGTGATCACCGATGGCGCGAGTCGCGAATTTTAAAATGTAGATGCACTTACGCCATTTTACAAGGTATTTCTTGTGAAAAGTCAATCTTGTTCAACTGTGGATTATTTTCCTGAATAACCGTTTCCATTTTTAAAATTTTTGGTGTAAATCTACACGAGGCGAGTGCCTTGTCTTGCCTCGTGCTAGTAACGGCTCTCGAGGTCATTTTCTGCTTACAGTATTACAGTTTATAGAACGTAGAAGCTCTCAACTTTTTCTTCAACAAGCGAATACGGTCTTTTTGCTCTGAAAGTAAGCGACTTCAAACTGTAACTACCTATCTATCCTCCACACACACCACGTTCGGCTGCAATTTTTTACCAACTGCCGCCCCACCCTCCTACCTCACTCGGAAAAACGGCTAAAAGTCGTCCAAATTTCAGCTTTCCTCCTGTGGAAGCATATTTTGGGATTATCTTGAACTATATTTCTTGGTACGTGCTCGAGTGTTCAGATTATTTATACATCTGTTATACTATAAGTAGAAAATGACCTCCAGGGCCGAGTCAAGACAAGACACTCCTCTTAAAATATTATGTTTTATTATTTTATTTATTTATCTGCTGAAAGCAAAGATTATGCTGATATAAGTGAAGTGTGAACTCGCATCGGTTGGTTTCCAACTTTAATTGATGATTACTTCAAATGAAGACTCACATTTAGCTAGGCAAAAGAGTCCTTGCATCGGCCTTTTTTATCTTTAGGATTAAATAAAACAGGTTGGAAACTCGGAAATCGAGAATTCTAGAAGGAACTGTAAATAATGAAATGATTATTGTAAAGAATTAGATTGCTTATTATTGGAAAAAAATAATCACTCTCCGTAGAAGTTGTCTTCTGCTGTGAGATTTGGAAATAGGAAGTTTTGCCCAAACGAACCGCTTGATTAGAACGAGGAATTCGCACTTTTGCAACTCAATCTCGCATATAAGTCACAGTTTCCTTGTTCGCAGCTGAACTGCTTTTTGTTAAATTTCATATAGTTTTTCGTTAGTAAACTACGGTCTTTTTCATCAGTAACTTCTTTCATATTTTACGGCCTTTCATCGTCGTGGTTGTTAGTCTCCTGTCGGTTAAAAAAAAGCGGCTTGTAGGCAAAATAACCTTTGTAGTTTTACCCTGTTGTGTTCCCATCTTGTACTTTGTAAAGACCCTTCCATGCATTGAACCAATCATAGTTAGTAGAGGTGAACCAATTCATCATTCTAAAAATAATTCTCTCCATGTTCTCTTTTTATCCCCTCAGCATTAGGGAAAACACGGCTTAGCTAGCTACTTCAGATTTTTAAAGTTTTCTGGGGGAGTATGCCCCAGACCTCCCTAGGAAGGTGATTCCAACCCTAACCCAGGGCCTTATTATTTGAACGTGGTTCTCATTTATAAGAAAAAAATGGGTTTTCATTGAACTGGCAGAACGCAGAGAGTTGTCCTTGAAGGAGAATCATCGGACGACATGTTTGTTATCGATCTCCTTTGTTATTCAAAGTCAGTTATTTATGAGCCAGTTGATTATAATTTTTGAACTGCTTTTATTTAGGAACCGAATTTTAATTTCTGCAAGGAAAGCCACCATGAGTTTAAAAAAAAATACTGGCAATTATTCGTATTACCAGCGGTGTTAATTAATGAAATTTGTCTATAAAGCCAGCCTTTTAAATTGATTATTGATGAATAATTATTATTTTTGTCTTTTGCTTGTCATATATTATATGAAAAAAAGCAAAACAACGACGACGAGAAACAAAGCAAAACACTGCTATTGTGTTATGTTCTTGGACAAGTCGTTCACCTTAGTACAAATGCGTCTCGACTAAGTGCCATTGATCGTGTCGGGCGGAAGAAACAAAAAGTGTTTAAACTAGACCTGTAAAGGTACAACAAAAACACGAACCGTACTTATTGATTTCAATTTTAATTATCCTTTATTTTCTTTACGGTTTCACATCACTTGGTGCACAGCCTTATTTTATCAACTGATGAAATATCTCCTTTTTGCATTAGTGGAACACCATGCCAACGACAAAATCTTCACTGATCCTGAAGTTCTCTTTCGCAGTCCAACTCACGGGCAGACAAGCAAATGCTTCTTCTGAACGCCTGGTCACGCAGTTGCTAAATAGTAAAAAAAAACGAAAACAATTGTTACGAATTAACAATGTTGCACTAACATTTCATTTGTTAAGCTATTAGCAATTTAATACACATCAGTGATCATTACACATAGATCCATTAAGCTAAGCTTGATAAGTTTACTCACTTAGCTCCACTCCGTGCGCATTTGGACACTTACCTGCATTTCTCGATTTCCATCGTCATTCAGAGCAAATTCTGAGGTGCCTTCAAAGTTTTTATCTCGATAAAGCCTCTATGAAAATAAATAAAAATAAATAAATAAATAAATAAATAAGTCTATAGTGGTCATGCACTTAGCTTCATATCTCAACGAGATAGCTAGTTTACAGGCATGCCACTGAAACAGAGGAAACAAATAATTTTAAAATGAACATAACAAGGTTAAAAAATCCCAACTGGCAGGAGGCAAACCAGTTGGCTATATACAAAGCGTGATCGAGGATTTGAACTCGGGACAACCGAGAAACAAATCCAGCTAGTGGCAGGGGCAGGTCTTGAACCGGGGAACTCCGGATTACAACAAAAAACTGTTAGAACTGTAGCATTTGTTGTAAGCTTAGGTCAGCGGTCTACATTGGGCGCATGCTCATAGTAATAAAACGTGTTCTGTACATCCGCCATCTTGTGTTGTGTTCCTTTACACTTCATGGTGTCAGAAGCGGGATGGAGCACCTAAAACCGCCTGAAGCTCTCATACTGAGTGCGGCGACGAATAAAGCCGAGGCATGGCGGCGTTGGAAGATGTCCTGGGAGTTGTACAAAGTGGCAAGTGGTCTCGATAAGAAGGATGAAAAAATTCAAGTCGCCACGTTGCTCCATGTGCTTGGAAAGGAATGCGTGGAGGTCTATTCAAATTTCGTTTGGGAAAACGAAGGTGATCTTAACAAAATAGCGGTAGTGGAGGAGAAATTCAAGGCTTATTGTGCGCCATTGACATCAATCCACTTTAATCGCCATTTGTTTGTCGAACGCAAACAGCAAGACGGCGAGACAGTCGACGAATTTTGCAGCGCTTTGAAAACACTTGCCAAGAATTGTGATCTCGGCAACAAAGAAGAATCCTGGGTAACGTCTATGTTAGTTCTGGGCCTCAAGGACCCGAGTGCAAAGGAGAGACTTATGGAAAGAGATCAGAATCTCGAAAGAACATTACAAGCCGCACGTATCTCCGAAACAAGTAAACAACATATGAAGACTTTAAAGGACGAGAGCAGCAAAGTTGAGAAAGTGGATTCAGTAGACGGTTCAGGTCGTAAGCATCAAGGTGGTATTGGTTGCAGGAACTGTGGTATTTTTCATGGGCTTGGGAGAGGTTTATGCCCTGCAGCTGGTAAACAATGCCACAAGTGTAAGAAGATGAATCATTTTGCAAGGATGTGCCAAAGCCCAGGAGGACAAAAACAGCAGGTAAACACAGTTTATGATTTTGACTCTGACTCTGAGACTATGTTTATTGGTTCAGTCAACTCGGGGGACCAAGACTGGGTTGAAACAGTAGATTTTGGCAGTGTTCAAGAGGTGTTTAAGCTAGACACTGGTGCCCAGTGTAATGTTTTGCCAAAAACTGTGTATGACAAGATCACAACTATGCCTTTGCTACCATCCTCTGCAAGACTAGAAAGTTATTCGAAGACCTCTATAAAACCAGTTGGAAAATGTGAGTTGACATGTTGTGTGCGGGGGCAGAAACATCAAGTCTTATTTCAAGTAGTAGATGGCAGTTATACTCCCCTCCTAGGTCGGGCTTCCTGTGAACAGATGGGTCTAATACAACGCATAAACACTATCAGTAGCAGAAGTATCCTGGATGAATTTCCAGACGTATTCCAAGGGCTGGGATGCCTACCCGGGAAATATCACATCAGCATTGACCCCTCTGTCCCACCTGTCATCCACCCACCCAGAAGAGTTCCTCACTCAAAACGGGACCCGTTGAAAAAAGAGCTAGACCGCATGGAAAGTGTTGGCATAATTGAGAAAGTGCCCTTAAATGAACCAGCAGATTGGGTTAGCAGTCTTGTGTGTGTTGATAAACCAGATGGGTCCATTCGGGTGTGCCTTGATCCAAGGGATCTTAACAAAGCCATTAAGAGGGAACATTACCCACTTCCTTTAGTGGAAGATATCACAGCCAGTTGCGCAGGAGCTACATTGTTTTCAACCTTGGATGCTGAAAAGGCTTTCTACCAAATTCAGTTGGATGAGGAGAGTAGCAAACTTTTGACATTTAATACACCTTTCGGGAGGTATCGTTACCTGAGGATGCCAATGGGTATCAAGTCTGCCCCAGAAGTGTACCAATGCAGAATGGAGCAAGTGTTCGAAGGGCTCACAGGAGTCAAAGTTATCATGGATGACATAATTTCGCATGGAAGCAGCAAGGAAGAACATGATACCCATCTGAGGGCTGTTTTGCAGCGTGCCCGAGACAACAATCTGCGATTAAAGAAGTCCAAGTGTCATATCGAGCAGGAAGAGGTGAAGTTTCACGGGCACGTTTTCACAAAGGATGGGTTGAAGACTGATCCAGAGAAAGTAAGAGCAGTGGTCGAGATGCCAAGGCCAGTTGACAAGGCTGGTGTTCAGAGACTGTTGGGCATGGTTAACTATGTCAGCAAGTTTATTCCAAACATGTCAGACCTTACTGCACCCCTAAGACAGCTGTTACATCAGGATGTAGAGTGGCACTGGGAAGAGCAGCACGAGGCCAGTTTCAAGAAAGTCAAGGAAGCTCTTGCTCTCTCGCCTGTGTTGGGGTACTACGATGCTAAGAAAGAGTTAACCCTCCAAGTGGATGCCAGCTCAACAGGTCTGGGTGCAGCACTGATTCAAGAAGGGCAACCCATAGCGTACGCTTCAAAGGCACTCACGCCCACCCAACAGAAGTACGCCCAAATTGAAAAAGAACTCTTGGCTGTGGTATTCGGGTGTGCGAAATTCCAAGAGTATATCGTGGGTCGTACGGTCACCATTGAAACGGATCACAAGCCTTTAGAGTCAATCATCAAAAAGCCCTTACATGCATCACCATTGCGCCTGCAACGGATGCTCGTTCAACTCCAACGCTACCCAGAAATTAACCTGGTCTACAAGCGTGGTGTAAGTCTACATTTAGCAGATGCCCTGTCCAGAGCTCATCTGGAGGAACAGCTGACGAATGCTGAACAGTTAGATGTAAACTTAGTGGAACACATGATCTCAGACCCACAGTTGGTCAGGTTCGTTGAAGAAACTAAAAAAGATGAAATCCTTCCTGAGCTGCAAGAAGTAATTTTGTCCGGTTGGCCAGAGTCGAGAGGTCAGGTGCCAGCAAAGCTGCAGGAGTTCTGGAATTACAGGGATGAGCTCACTGTATACCATGGGTTGGTATTGAAGGGCCAGAAGATCTTCACACCCAAACGTCTAAGGGGAGAGATGCTAGAGAAATTACACGATGGACACTTGGGTATTAACAAAACACTAATGAAAGCACGTGATGTCTTGTTCTGGCCAGGCATGGCTGCAGAAATAACTGAGAAGATCAAGAAGTGTCCAGTGTGTCTAGAGAATCGGCCAAGTCAGCAGTCTGAACCGCTAAAGTCACACAGATTCCGCCACTGCCTTGGGCTAAGGTTGGCACAGACCTTCTGTACAAAAACGGTAGGAACTACCTTGTGACCATTGATTATTACTCCAAGTGGCCAGAACTGACCTTGCTTAACTCTATGACCAGCACTTCAGTCATTACAGCCTTAAAGTCTCAATTTGCAAGGTATGGTGTCCCATCAGTCGTCATGTCTGACAACGGTCCATGTTACAGTTCTGAGGAGTTTAAGCAGTTTTCACAAGATTGGTGTTTTCAGCATGTCACATCTAGTCCTGGCTACCCCCAGTCTAATGGTCAGTCAGAGAAAACGGTCCAAACCCTCAAAGCTATGCTGGAGAAGGCTGATGACCCATACAAAGCCCTTCTTTCATACAGAAATACGCCTTTGGAAGGTGTAAATTTGTCGCCAGCTCAGATGCTTATGGGTAGACGTCTGAGAACCCCCATCCCTGTAACTGAGGATATGTTGAAACCCCAACTGTATGACCCTGAAGAAGTGCTCCCAAAACTTAAGGAAAGGCAAAGAAAGCAGAAAATGCACCATGACAAGACAGCTAAGGAATTGCCACCCCTGAAGGAAGGTGAGGTTGTGAGAGTAAAGGAAGGCAGAAAGTGGAACCCGGCCAGAGTCACACAAGTTCTTCCTTCACCTAGATCCTATAAGGTGGAAACGGAGAATGGAGAGTACCGAAGAAATCGTCGGCATCTGTTAAAGACTGGAGAGTCACAAACACAAGATGTCACAACTGATGATGACCTAATCGAAACAGGATCAGAGTCAACTTCTGTTGCAGCTACCCCTGAGCATCCTGAAACGCAACCGGTTGTAACGCCAACGACTACTACCTCTCGATCTGGTAGGACAATCCGTGAGCCTGAGAGATTTAAAGACTATGTTAAGTACTAGAGACAGTGTGAACTCTTAGTATACTTATATTAACTTTGTTTGTTGAGTTTACAAGTTAAGGACCATTTTGCTTAGTCACAGTTCAGTCATTAAGTCTCGGTTTGTTTTTGTTATTCCTTTGTAACGTTCGTAAAAAAAGGGGGATGTAGCATTTGTTGTAAGCTTAGGTCAGCGGTCTACATTGGGCGCATGCTCATAGTAATAAAACGTGTTCTGTACATCCGCCATCTTGTGTTGTGTTCCTTTACACTTCAAGAACTTTGGTTTCACATAAAGGAATGTTCCAGGTTTAATGCTTTTTATCTCAAGGTTAGTAAAAAGTACTTTTTGCAAACATGGCTTTCAAAGTGTTTATTTGATGTTCATCAAGCATCAATTCCTGACAAGCATCCCCATCGGTGTCATATACAGAGTCCCCCCCCCCACCACTCCCACCATTATTATAGCCCAATCAATTCACAGGTTGTCATACCAACAAACATAAAAATTTCCTTAAGAAAGCACCATATAGAAACATGCAATAAAATCGGTAGTTACTTTATTTTATTTTTAGCACTTTATTATACAACAAAATAGACAGTATTAAATTTCACGGAAACTACGATTTTAATTACCTATAAACAAACATTTATTAGAACCAAAAAATGATTCATGCTACTTACACATAAAAGGTTATTACAATTGGCTACATTGATTTTTGATCTGCTTAAAACGTAAAAATAAGTTGATGTCTCTAAAATATGTGTCTAAAAGGTTCCATTTTATAATGTATTTCGTAAAAAACGGAAACGATCGAATGAATTACATCCAAATGCCAGTCAACAGCTTGCTGTGTGCGGTTAAGTCCTGTGTCTAATTAACTTGGTTCCTAGGAATATGAACCTATGCTTTCCCCATGCACAGTAGACTGGAATCTGCATAAAGCACAATGTAAACAACTTAAGAAAAAGCAAAAACTGTTGCCGTGAAGAGGCATGCAGCCGAGAAACTGGGACAACTAACTTTATATATAGGTCATGATAAAAAGACGCGTTCTTGAACGTCTTACAATACGCTTTACCCAGGAAGGAAGGGGGCGGCTCCAGGCAAAACCTTGGTAGTCACAAGTAGGAAAGACTTGAAAACAATAAAGTCATCCCCTCTCACCGCAAGAATTACAGTAACACGCCCTCGCCACAATTTTCTCGGCCCTCCCTTTCTGGATTTTCTTAATCCACCCCTGGCATTATTTATTTTACGCCTACTTCAGACACTATTTTTTTTTTCTATCAAAGTGAAAAAGGTAAATATTCGATGTAAAGTGCGCCGAGATAGAGTCAAACGTAACCCGGTTTGTCTGATTCATAAGCGAGTCCTGACACTTCGCCAACGTGCTGGTATCCCAGATTCCGAATGTTCAATCATATAATCGTAATCAGGATAACCGAACTGTGAATAATAGGCTATCTGGAATGAATAGAGTGCATAGCACTAAATGTTAATGTTCCCACAATCAACATTAATATTATTGATACCTACTTTTGTTGTTTTTTTATTATAAAAACCAGTAGGTCTTATCTGCATTGTTCTGGCATGATTTTGAATCTTTTATATTTTTTTAAAAAATATCAGTTGTTAACCCCGGCCATGGCATCTTATCATTCAAATAACAAGTACCTTGCCTGGATAGTAATGCAACTCTCCACAAGCTACAGCAATGCGTCCCTCAGTTATCACTACCATCCTATTTAACTCTCCAATCCGTTCATTAGGGATTAGAGTGTTTCGCACAAACTCGCCATCTTTGGTGTATACTTCCACCTTTCAGGAGATCTTTTCTTCGTTCCAAACTTGCAACGACGAGGCATTCACTTGCTCGGTGAAATGCAATTTTAGGATATCTGTAACATCCTTGAAGTTTAAACTTGTTAAGATGGTCGCCATGTTCACTGAATATGTGAACACAGAGATCATCCCTGTCCACTACCATAACACGGCCATCATTAGCAGCAGTGATATCCCGCGCATCCTTTTTTGTCATTTTTTTGTTTCTATGACAACCGTTACTGCCATTAGGTGTAACTGGTTACTAAGCAAACTTCGCGCAAAGCAGTAACACAGTCGCAGCACAATCGTAATGAGGAGAATGCATCAATGCGAACTTGAGACAACAGCCACTTCATTCTTATTTTCCTGGCTGTACAACTGAAAGTAACTAACTGGACATACATGTAGCACACAAACACTAATGTTCGAGATCATACACATTGTGCTAACGCTTTGAGCAGTGATTGGTCAAAAATTGCTACATTTAAAATAAAATAAGCAAAACAATTAAAGTGCCACTGAGACGAAAATCAAGGTACTTATTTCGAGCATTTTAACTCACAGAATATTTCGTTATGGTAGTAACTACATTTGCAAAAAAAAAGCAAACATCAAACCTTCTGTCCTCATAATTTTCGGCTCTAAAAGTCACCAAAAATGCGTCCGCCATTACAAAATTTCGTTCCAGATGAGCATGCAATTTCCCAGCCGGAGGTGTTTGTGATGCTGACAGCCGTTTTTCAAAATAAAAAAGAACGATTCGATATCAAGAGTTATCAAATTTGTGTTGAAGTAAGTTAAATCTGCAGGCATTTGAACACTGCATTGGCTAGACAGAATACCTCAAGGCTATGCGAATGCAATCCTTTTTTGTAAAAAGTAAAAGAAACACACACAAAAATTAAAATAATTAGTTTCGCGTGGCTAGGTCAACTGTTATCGCTGTTTGTTGTTTTCATGTCTGGCAAACTTCTTTGTTAAAATGCATTTCAATAAGATTTCCGTTAATAAGGGCCGTTGTCGCAAAAAGGGTATCATTCTTTGACTGTTTAACAATTTGTTAAAATATCCGTGACAAAGCCTCTCTTTATGCTCCAGTATTGTTTAATGCCTTTGCCTTACGAAATAAATCTTTAAAAATGCTGCGTACAAAAGCCTATCTGTCGTCACCTTATTTGACTGATTCGGGAATTCCCATAATACTCTCAGATGACCTTAAACAATGAGGAGTGTATTAGCCTTTCTAAGAAAGTTTATATTTGTATTTTCATTGCATTCCTATATCCAGACACTGATATGATGTCATCTAAGGTGACGATACCATCTCCGAATTCTGTGATACTTTACATAAAAGCGCTTTTGAAGTGAGCCGGTATAGTGACAAGGAATTATTACATACATTTCAAAAACACGTTTACTGGAGGTGATAAAGAGACTGCATCAATAGGGCCGTAAATGGATGACCGCCAGACAAATATCCATCTTGTTGATTCATGCTTGACCTGCCCGTGACCCATCTTCCTCTTTAACTGTGTTGATTCTTAGAAACTGGGGACGCTTTTCCGAGAATTGGATGCTAACAGTCGGGATTGCTTTTCATAGAAACTTGCAGGAAAAAGGCAATTAAGTTAACATTAAACTTAAACAGGTTTCATGCTTTTTATTCATTACAATCGAAATGTACTAATAGATGAAGTAATACCAAGAGCCCAGTTGATACTAACACATTCTGAATTTCTATCTCTTTATTGAATGAAAGTGGTTGGATAATTTGCGACATGAACAAGACGAACAAAGCAAATCTTCCTAATACTCAAGCAATGTATCCACCAATCAATTGGAATCTTCACACTTGACTTCATATATCAGGTTATTTACACAGCCGACAATACTCAGTTCGAGTTGTTTTAGCAACGGTAAGTATCCGTCAAAATAAAACCACAGCTAGCTATACTTTGAGCCAAAATAAATAACAGGACAAAGTGGGCAGAAAACTTCTCATTTAATATACCAAGATTATTTTTTACAAAAGAAGCTTGTAACAAAAGGGTAAGGAGCTGGTACGTACGCAGTTCTGAGAAGATATTATCTGTGGATTTTTTTGCCTTGTTACATATTTTTATACTCACTGTAGCAAATCCTCTTAATGAGGGTGGCATTGGCATTATGTAACGCAAAACCGCAAGAAATTTCGACCAAACCCGAAAACAGCACTCAAAATATCAAGAAACAATGGCTAGAAACAATTCCGCTAGTGAAAACTATTGCCAAATATTTATGTTATTCAGCAAAGTTATATCAGTATAGATATTCAGTTTCAGTCAACAGTGAGACATCTGCTCTTCAAAGAAGATACTTCTGCTTTATATTACACTTATGATGGTAATAATTAATTTTAAAATAAAAAAACAACTGAACATCATACAATTGAGTTTCAAAAAGTGTTTCATAAAACGTCTCATGAAAAATGAATGTACCTACCAATAGTAAGCGAAAGTTAAGATTTCATTACACAAAATTATGCTACATAGTGTAACAACTTTTCACAGAACCGTATGTAAGTGATGAGCAAGACAATAGATTAATTCACTTTCAAGATTGCCGACCAAACGTTCAAACCCGCATCTTATAAAAATACACAAAATGTTCCCGCTTACGTGAAGCAATGTACTGCATGATATGCACTGCCAGGGGACACTGAAAAGTCTTACAATTCTCAGAATTTAAATACAGCTTATTTACTTTAAATGATTTTGTATACAACAGTGTTTGTATCCATTTTTGTGTCTGAATGAGGGTTTATTATAAATTCTTTTGGATAATTAAACTTTTAGAAACATCATTGGAGAACTTGTAGCATCATATTTATCACATAACGAGCACCCTACCAGGCAAATGTCCACAAACTACAGCAATATGTCCCTCAGTAGTCACTGTTATCCCTCTTACGCCACCAATCCGTTCATCATGGATTTGAGTGCTCTGCACAAACTCGCCATCTTTGGTGTATACTCCCACATGCAGCAGATCTTTCTCTCGTTCTTTACCAGCGACGATGACATGTTCACTTGCCCGGTGAAATGCAATTCTCTCAGCATATCTTCTTTGGAGTTTAAACTTCCCGAGAAGGTCGCCGCATTCACTAAAAATGTGAACACAGGAATCAGCCACTGCCATAACACGGCCATCATTAGCAGCAGTGATATCACACGGAAACTTTAAAGGATCCTTTTCAGAGCTGTGAACATTTTGTCCACCAGTCTCGTACACATAAAAAAAATTAAACACATAAAAACCAAGGTTTCCATCAATCACATCAAACAACAGAAAGTCATCAAGTACCAGTACGTTTCCACTGTCGGTGACTGTCAGTCCAACATTTCCCCCCACGGAAAACTTGCGAGGGAAGTCAGCGGGGTTGTTAAATTCGTAAACAATGTGCTCATTTTGCTTAGCTCCAGGCTTTTTCAAATCGACCAGCACAAATATATTGTCTTTTATGTCTGTGGCTACATCAATAACATTAAATTTTGCACCTCCTTTGTCATCACTGGGGAGACTTAAAAGATTCACAAATGTTCCTGTGCTGTCAAACACCTTGACGTTACTTTCCCCCTGGTCTGCTACAATGAATTGTCCGCTGGAGTTTGTAGCGATACCCACTGGCTTCTTTAGCTTATGCTCCTCTTCACCCTCCTGACCAAATGTCCAAGTCACACGACAATCATCCATGTCCTGTTTTTGAAATACTTCAGTTACTCTTCCGTCTCGTAATGGATCAACTCCGCCCTCTTCGGTACCAACAGTCGGCCAGGACCAGAAGGGGACCTCTATACCGACTGCCTGCGTGACATCGTAGATGACGCGATTCAAGTGACACACACTGGTGATGACTTTCCTACGTTCGTCTCTACCAAAGAAACCCCATACTGCTGCCCGGATACCTTTCTTACAATTGAACTGAGCATCAAAACTATTCTGAACTGCCAACAGTGAGTTTAGTTCTTTAATACACACCCTACATGGTGCTATTGCGTCCACAGGGTGGTCTACTGTCTCCAGTATCGTCGCCATTACACGATACCGCATTGCTAGAATGCGGTCAGACGTCTCCAATGCGTCATTTTTAAAAGCTTCCGTTGCTTTCCAACGAGAGCCTTCGAATCTTTTCTTTGCTTTGGAAAGCACCCTCGAAGCTGATTCATCCAGGTCAGTAAGCTCCAAGTTTCTTATTTCTTCCGAGACAGAAAATGCTTCAGCACAAGCTGCTTGTGTAGTTACCGCGCCGTACTCGGTTCTGGATCTTGCCTTATCAAACACTTCATATAGCAGCTCGATTCCTTCCTCAAAGAAGCTGATGCTTGCTAGCAAATCTTTCCTTGATAATCCCTCTAATTTGGACTTGATATCGTCGATTTCACGCACGATCAAGCGACGAAATTTTGGATCTGTTACACCGCCATCTTTAAGCTTGTCTGCTGCCTTATCTCTGCCTTTCTTCACAACCAAGCCAATAAGGGCTTCAAACACGACTGTTACAATCGAAGACATAATCACCAAGTAAAAAAGAACTCCAAAAATTGTTGCGTGTTCAATACAAATAATCGTGCGAGGCGTGTCGTCAAAAGGAATAAAAAATATTTTAGGAATGAAGAAAATATAGCATTAATATCAAAAGGTCAACATCTTCTCACTCGACCTGGACTGGAGTTATACTCCCTGCAATTAAAATCTCGCATTTTTTAAAATTAAAAATTAAAATTAAAAACTTGTAAATAACTCTTCGTCTGCGAGTTGAGTTAAATTTATAAATTAATTACTGCTGTAACCATTCTGTTAACCTCCATTTAACTTTTTTTTAGATTTAGCCGTATCAGTCAATGAAGTAAAATGATACTTGCTGCTTTTGACACTAAAAACGGTTAGCTTCTTTTGTGCTCGGCCGACTTGGAAATTGCACTTTCCGGTCTGGTTTGCGTCTTGAAATGATTGTGTTCAGTTCAACCACTGTCACAAATTTCGGAGTCAAAATTTCGCACAATGAGAAGTAGAATCAGTTCTAGTCCATTGTATTCAAAATGCACTTACAAAAAAGTTCGGAAGTTTATCAGTGACGGCTGCATGTGATGTGGGGTGATGTTTGTTTATAATTTCGTCATTGGTGTAAATTTTCTGTGGTAAAACGTTTCAGTCAGGATTATTTTTGTGAGAACGTTTTTGAGGATCTTGAAAGAAAACGCCTCAAAAAATAGAAACATACCTGCACAATATTATGCTACACGTATGCTATTTCATATGTAGTTTTATTTAGAGGGGCTATGTCACGGTATTGAAGGTTATTTTATTTCTAACTTAATTTGATAAAAGGTGTCTCCCGAAATTTGACATGACACCGTAGATCTGAAGCCCTATTTCTGTAACGAACGCTGAATGAGGGCTAATTTTAGCTCAAGTTTAACGTAAGGCACTCTAGTTTATGTGTTTTTTAACCAAAAAGACTGCATATACGGCATTTTGTTTAAATCAAGAATTCTATCAATTTAATTAAGAGTGTTTACAACTTGAAATGTGAGTCAAACTTAATACCAAGATAGACATAAGAAAACACTCGGCGGAGAGCTGAACTGTAGCTTTCTTACAGCATGCACGTCTCAAATAAACTGAACTAAAGCATTCTACATCGACATTCGATTCAACTTTAAGCAAATCAGGCGAAATATCTGAGGAAGCGGGCATGTGTTATCTCAATTGTCAACTCCATTGTCGCGGCCGGAAATGCACACGATCGCATCGCCTCCCACTAGCGAATCACAGAGAACTATGAACTATGAGTGTTAGCTAGGCGGAGAACGCCTAAAATTGAGGGAAATGAAAATTATGTACTCACATCAGCGCTTGAAGCGATTCCTTGGCTATCCAATCCGACATGTTTCTTTTAGAAATAACCGACAATGTCCCGGATGTATTTGAATGTCGTCGAGTAACGGCGCGTAACGCCCGCTCCACAAACTTCAACAGTAAAAAACTAAGTCTTTAGCCACGGTAAAGTTCAAGCCAAATATCGTTATGACCGCCTTCAAATCAGCCCGTATAGTCTAGTTCCGAGTCCTAATTGATGTGGCTAAAGACCTTTGCTGTCTAAAGCAAGCTCAACATTATCTGTACTTGGCAAAACGAGCCGACCGGTTATCTGTGTTTAACCGCCTAAAGCTCGGTTTGAGGTACGATAACAGCCGACGCACAACCTGCAAATCGTAAGACTTTCACCTTCACGTGACTTAATGATGTCCTCCGGCAAACTTCCTTTAGACAGCAGAATGGAAAGCTTTTGATCACAACTGTTCTACTACTTAGCGCGCGCAACTAGAATTCAAATGAAAGAGAGGGGTTGGAGTTAGAGACTGGGCTAGACTAACCACAAGTAATTCTAGGGGGAGGGAGACGGGGGGGGGGGAGACAGGGAGGGAGAAAAAAAAGTAAGATTGCATTCACTACATTAGACAGGGCGACATTTCATTGGAAGAAAGCCGAACAATTCTCCGTATCCTCAAAAAATATATATATGAAACCCCATACATTCCTTAACAGCCCGATAGCCACCTTTTATCAAATCAAGGTAGATTTATTTTCGTTATTTAAGAGCTCTAAAATTCAAATTGGCAAAGCAAAAGTCTTTATTCGCAAAATTATGGCATGAAACAAACAAGGATGATATTCGAGCATTGTAAATAACCTTGAATAAAGTTGCGCCGACTTTTTTCAAGTTTACCCGAACAAAATCCGTTTTAATCTTCGCGAATGTTGCCCGCCCAAGCCCCTTTTTGGCCTTTCTGTGTTTCTTTTGAGTTCCTCTACAGTTTAAGCCGTTATTGTGATATTTCATGATCAGTTAATTCTATGACTAGTTGATCAGTCTCTTCCTGGCGTTTTTGGTTTATCTTCTGCCAATGTACCATGTACTGATACAACTGATCATTGTTGAGGTGATGATTGACAGGCGCGCATCTCATCAGCTTGTGTCAAATGAACAAGAAATAAGAAGATATAAATAGAGCAGCAGATTCTAAGGCTACGTGCTTTTCCTCATGTCACTGAGTGTTTTTTTTCAATTATCAAGCTGGTTAATCTGACAACCTCCCAGTGATTTCAAGTGCTCCTTCGGATTCGCTGTTTGATGAACCTGGTCACATGATAACACATATCACCAGGCAAATCAAGCTGAGAGATATAATTGAGGATGTAGGCGATCTGAAATCATTTCTCCCTTGCAAATTGTAGAAATGAGCGCAAAAACACTGAAGGAATGCACGGAGTCGCGCTGTGTTAAAGCTTTTTTAAACTCCAACATCTCTTTATCCACATTATAAACATGGATTTAATACCGCATGCAACTTCAAATGGAAACTATGCGTGGGGAGACATAGCTGGACAGAACAAGGCAAAACAGACAGCAATGTAAAGAAACCAATCACAGCCTCCCACACAGATGATCTTTGAGCTCATCACATAATCTTACTCTTGACCCTCACTAAGCTATTGCGTCAGTTGTGGTCTTCTCCTGTTCGACTTCATATCCATTGTTCAACAGTTCATTATTAAGTGTCGCGCATCGCCAGAGACGTATGCCGCCCATTGATTTGAAACACTAAGTACGGTTCCTGTTAACCGAGGCTTGGTCCGGGGGAGTGGGGGCCGATACTGCATATAAATATTAATGGTCTATACGGGAAGGCTTTTGTTTCCGAGAATCGAACAGGTTTTCGAGAGCGAAGCAAACACAGGATGTTCAAGGACAAATATCGGATCAATATTTGTTCCTGGGCAACCGTACTCGACTTTCAAAACCCGTATACGGATGTCAGTTCGAGTATCCACCTCGATATGTCGTACTCGACTTCTAAGTTTATCGAGTACGAATATGCTCGAGTCTGAAAGTGAAAATCGAACTCGACTCAAATACGTGCTTGACCGTTGTCTTACTCGGTTTTCCTCTATTACCCAGAAGGAAAAACGTGCTCGATCTACTACATCCGAGCACGAATCTCGAAGTCCTCGAATTTAGTTTCCGGTTGTCAGCTCGTTTATCCTCCATATAAGAATATCCAAGTGTATCACCCTCTACTCGGAATTTATACCAAAGTACAAGTACGTGATAACGGAATATCATAATTGTTCAGCGTAAATATAATTTTATTGCTGATCTGCGCGCGTTAAACTTTCATAAACAAATGTTTTTGTTAGTCTATAAGAGGTAAGTTATGATCGTCTTTTTTCCCCGCGCGCAATAATATTTTTGCCGCACTGAAAAGTAAAAGATGATAAGGCAATCTCGCCTCAATTTTTCAGCGTAAATAAACTGTCATCAACGAAAGATTTCTTCTTTTTTTATAAAAAACGCTTAAGTTCATTTCTTTCCTCGTAAACTTTACGCTTTTACGGCCGTACGAGTCGTGTCGAGTCGAGTCGAGTCGAGGTGGAGTAGAGTACAGTAGTATAACGTAGAGTGGAGTAGAGTCGAGAAGAGTAGCGTATAGTAGAGTGGTGTAGAGTACAGTAGTATAACGTATAGTGGAATAGAGTCGAGTTGAGTCGAGTCCAGCCCAGTCCAGTGGAGGTGGAGTCGAGTCGAGTCGAGTAGAGTTGAGTAGAGTAGAGTATAGTAGTGGTGGAGTAGAGTAGTAGTTGACTCGAGTCGAGTCGAGTCGAGGTGGAGTAGAGTAGAGTGGTGTAGAGTACAGTTGTATAGAGTAGAGTCGAGTCGAGTAGAGTAGAGGTGAAGTAGAGTGGAGTGGTGTAGAGTACAGCAGTATAAAGTAGAGAAGAGTAGAGTAGAATAGAGTAGAGCAATGAAGTAAAGAATGTTGCGGAGAGGATCGTAGCGGAGTTGAGTGGTGGTAATAGATTCTTATAATTCTCTCTGTGGACAACTATTCCTATAACCCTTTTATATAGGCTTTGATTGGCCGGTGGAGTTAGTCGAGGCAGAAAAAACTCCACCAAAATATCGTATCCAATTTTGGGACACATTTGTGTATTTTGTAGGAAAGTGAAGCACATTCTTTTGAAGAAAACTGAACAAACTTTTAAATTATAGTATAGTATAGAATAGAGTATACATGTATGTAGTAATTAAATGATTATAGAGTACTAGTTTTAATTGTAATTATCATTTTATTATTTGTTAGGTTAGGGTTAGTTTGGTAAATGTAGAGCTTGACTCTGTAGATATGTTACCAGAGTGTGTTGAATTTATAAGTTCGAGTTAGAAATTTCGAGTTCGAGTTAGACATTTCGAGTTCGAGTTAGAAATTTCGAGTTCGAGTTATGGGGTAACATTTTCCCAGTTGGTCACGTATACACCATTTTAATAAGTCAAAACGTCATTTTGAATGTTTTACTTTCCACGAATGACGTCGTTAATGAAATATTCATTTGTGCCTCGACAAATAGGCAAAGGTGTCATTTTGAATATTTTATTAATGACGTCATTCGCGGAAAAATAAAAATTCAAAATGGCCTCTGGACTTATTAAAATGGTCAATAGTGTCGCCCTTATCACCAAATGAAAGCTAACCGCAGGCAAATAGGAGGGGAACTAACAGCAAGCAAACCAGAGTGGAGCTAACCACAAGCAACTCAAACTCTATATTTTAACTCGAAATTCTAACCCGAAATCGAACTCAACTCGAAATTCTAACTCGAACTCGATTAACTCATGAAATGGACAGACCCATGTTACCAATAAAACCATTATAACTATTATTAGTATTATTATTTTAGGCTAGGTGTAAAAATCAATCTCACTGACATATTTTCATCACAGTTTGTTTGGCAGGGAACAGAGGATGCAAGGTTGATGCTACTGGTGCTGCTCACGCTTGCAAATAAACATCAGCAGTACCACAAATTAATTACGTAAGTAAAAAGTCTTTGCACACTTTAGTGCACTTTTTTAGTACTCAGACAGAGAGCATCCTTTATTAAGAAGGTGACATATTTTCTATAAATTTATATACTTTTGAACAGGTTGTTAAAAAACGTACCTAACACCTGCTATCTGTGGATAGCGGACATAGGCTCCAATGAGGGGAGAAAAGGTATGTATAATATAACTGTAACTAATCAATTTGTTTTCTAAATTATTATTGCAGTCTGGATTCTTTTTTACAACTGTATGTGTTGTTTTGAAGATTCAGTATCAGTGAAATATGGAAATTAATTTTGGTCAGACCAGTTTCTGAGAGTCATGCTGCATGGACGACTTGTTGTAATTCTGACTGTTTAAATACATCTGAGTGACAATATACCTATTATGCATTTCAGTGAAAGGGAAATTCAGTGTTCAATTGCAACACGATAACTGGACAGTGCTTGTGGTGGCACCATCCCACAGCAGGTTAAAACCACAGTTGATCGAAATCTTGAATGGTCAGTATAGTGGACATACAATTATTGAATGGATCTAGTCTAAAATAAAATCAGTAATTTACACGGGCACTTCTGTAATACTATGAGATGGGCACCTTTTAAAGACTAACATTTAAAGACATCTTTAACGCTGTTAGCAAATAAATACTTTTTGTTGACATAAAGCTAAGGAAGTCAGTGACTTTAAAAACCCAGACAAAGTATTTTTTAGGGGTGAGTTGAAAACCCGGCATGCAGTCCACAGAAATCATAACAACCCCCAATCCACAGACTATGTATAGACTGCAGACTACCCTATCTAGAGACTTACCGTATGAAACAAACACAATTATATAATTTCTTTTACAGTAAGACAGAGTTTCTTCTGCAGGGTTAGGATGTTAATTAAGTAAGAATTTTCGAGTTGGATTTATTACTGGGATTTCCAGGTTTGCAGGCAAGTTAGTTGCACTTCAGTTTGCTTGGGATATAAGGAATAGTTATGATAGAGTTTGCTCGCATTTTGTTAGTTCCTCTCCTTGCTTGCAGAAAGCACCACTCCGGTAATTAAGGGAATGGAATTTAATTTACTATTTTTTAGAATATTTATTTAGTTTGGGTAAATTTAAACGTGCAAACTACCACACCAAGGTAACTCATTAAATTATTTCTAACAGAATCAAACTTTGAAGAGGAGATTAGTGAAGCATTGGCACTGCAGCAGAGTTTTGTGCTGCTGTCAGTGATGAAAGGTAACTTGTTGGTTTTTAACTGTTTAAATTTTATGTTGGTATTCACTATTGCCTAGTCTTTTTGATATAGTATGTAATTTACTAGAGGGTAATGTAATTGATCTCAAATTTGTGGCATTCTGACTTGGCATATTATATCAAAATCAATAAGTATGCAGCCTGAGGTGGTGCAAGGCCACAACTTTGGAAAATAAAACTTTGAGTGATCCTTAATTAGTGTTTCCTGAGATGTGCAATACCTTGCCTACAACAAAAAACAAAAAAACAAACTGATAATGCCAATGAAAACAAATAAATTGTGCATAAACTGTTGATTGAAATGTACCAAGGCTTTAAAGCATTGCAGGAAGTTGTAAATTAACTGACTGCTATGAATTGTTTAACTTATACAGAGAACAATTAGCGGCATGGAGGTCCGAGAAAGAAGAACAAGACAGGGAGTTTGAGGTAAATAAATAAAGCATAGCATATAAGCATAAAACTTGGCATAGCGTTATATCGGGGTTCCACTGTAAAGGATAATGGCAACCTGAACTACTTAGTGTATTAATTGAGCACTGTACGCCATCTATGTTGAGCACTCTTTAAAAAATGGCATTAATAAGACCAACTCCATAAACCTTTCCTACCTATTTTTCACATGGGATTGTGCAAGATAAAAAAGGCATGTCGGGTTCCATATACATAGTTGCCCCCGCAGGAGGAGGCATTCATTGTAGATTGGGCGTATAGAGAGAATGTACTTACAGTCAAAATATATGGTATGTATACCAGAAAAAATCTTGATTTGCTCGAAAAAGGTCGCAAGGAAATGGAAAAAAGGCGATAAGCATTAAGCGGTTTAGAATGCCCGGTCATGCAATGGGAAGGCGACAACCTGAAAGAAAACTGGCGTCGTTTCAAGCAGCACGTAGAGCTGATGTTTACGGGACCCCTCAAATCAAAAAATGAAGCAGAAAAGTGCAGCTATTTGCTCATTTGGGTCGGTCAGAAAGAAAGAGACATCTACAACACATGGACTGGCATCTCCGTGGACGACCGCAAGAAGCTACAAACATACTACGATCGTTTTGAGAATCACGTAAGTCCTAAATCAAACCCAGTATTTGCAAGATTTAAATTTCACAGTCGAACCCAAGACACCTCGTAAACAGCAGAGAAATTCATTACAGCATTACGAATGCTAGCTCAGGACTGTGATTTCAAGGATCCAGACGAAATGATTAGAGACCGAATAGTTTTTGGAACGAACTCACTTAAGGTCAGAGAAAAGTTGATCTCGAAAGGAGCCAAGCTTACCTTGGATAAAGCCATTGAGATTGCAAGATCTTTTGAATCTTCTCAAGCTCAGCTCACAGCCATGGCACCTGATAATGTAGACGGTTCCATACACCTTGTACAAAAACGGGACAAAGAGAAGGGAGCACAGGATACCCAACACCAAAAGTATCCTGTACCAAATCAGCCATTTTCCAAACCTCCCAAGAAGACAAAGCCATGCAGAAACTGTGGTCGTTCCCATGACGCGTCCGCCAGGTGTCCAGCGCGTGGTCAGACATGTCTCTATTGTAAAAAGGTGGGTCACTTTGTTGAGGTCTGTCAAACAAAAGCCCGCAGACATCAGATTCACACCGTGGAAGGTTCAGAGAGTGCTGCTGCCACATCTTCCTTTGAAGATATCAATTTTGAGTCTATCACCATTGCAAACCTGACACATGCAGGCCCAAGGTCTAGCCCAGACGAAATATTTGTCTCAATTCAAGTGAGTCTACCACAAAGCTCTTATAGGAAGACCACACTAAAAGCCAAGCTTGACACAGGTGCTCAGGGCAACATACTTCCCATGAGGCTTTACCGTGAGATGTTCCCACACCAAATTGAAAGAGATGGCAAAGTCAAGCCCAACGCCCTGTCACCCTCGAATGTTGTGCTTACTGCGTATGGAGGTTCACGGATCAACCATCATGGCATAGTCATTATCCCCTGCTCATACGGAGATGAGAGCTCCACTGCATCTTTCTATGTCACTGACACCTCGGGTCCAGCAATTCTAGGCTTGCCAACCTCCACTGATCTGAACCTGTTGAAATTCAACTGCACCATACAGGCAGAACACCTCTACACCAGCAATGCCTCTGATGCAAGATCAATCGCCAACCCTCCAGAGCAGCCAAAGGAGCCCCCTCCTATCAAGGATAAACAAGATTTGATTGCCCAATACCCCGAGTGTTTCAATGGCATCGGAAAATTTCAAGGAGAATACCATATTACCCTAGATCCCAGCGTCCCACCAGTGGTCCACCCACCGCGACGTGTGCCAATCAGTCTCCGGGACGACATCAAGAGCGAATTGGATGATATGGTTAAGAACGGCATCATCACTAAAATTGAAGAAGGTGAACCCACATCATGGGTCAACAGCCTGGTCTACCGGCGGAAACAGAACGGGAGGTTGAGGCTCTGCCTGGACCCCAAGGATCTCAATGCAGCCATTCAAAGAGAGCATCATGTCACCCCTACCCTAGAAGAGATCATGCCAAAGCTGACGGGGGCTACAGTTTTCTCCACTGTAGACGCAAAATGCGGGTATTGGAATGTTGTCCTTGACAAGGAGTCAAGCTACCTTACCACTTTCAATTCTCCTTTCGGGCGATACAGATTTAACCGAATGGCCTTTGGATTGAAAATGTCACAAGACATCTTTCAAACCAAAATAGACCAAACATTTGAAGGATGCAAAGGAGTCGCAGGAATTGCAGATGACATCGTAGTGTTCGGCAAGACCACTGAGGAACACGATCGCAACATGCATGCGATGTTGGAACGATGCCAAGGAACAGGCCTGAAGTTAAATCCTGAGAAATGCTTTGTGAAACAAGAGAAGATCAAATTCTATGGTGTTATCTGTGGCAAAGAAGGAATCCAACCAGACCCAAGCAAAGTCTCAGCGTTAAAACAAATGTCGTCCCCAACTAGCCGACAAGAACTGCAGACCTTCTTAGGTTTGGCAAATTATATGGGTCCATTCATCCCAAACCTCAGCTCTCTGACAGCTCCACTTAGAGAGCTCCTGAAAGAAAAATACCTGTTCCAGTGGAGCCTCGCACATCAAGATGCCTTCGAAAAGGTCAAGGACTCTGTCAGTAATGAAGTCACCCTTACCTATTTTGATCCAAGGAAGGAGATCATCCTTCAGGTTGATGCTTCACTGAAAGGCCTGGGTGCCACTCTCATGCAGGATAGCAAACCTGTAGCCTTTGCGAGTAAAGCGCTCACTGATGTGGAGACCAGATATGCAAACATCGAAAGAGAGCTTCTTGCCGTTGAGTATGGTTGTGAGAAATTCCACACCTACTTGTTTGGCCACAGTTTTACTGTCCACTCCGACCACAAGCCCCTCGAGAGTATCCACCTGAAGCACCTGACTGCCGCACCCCCGCGTCTTCAGCGGATGTTACTGAGGCTCCAACCGTATGACCTTGTAATCCGCTACCAGCCAGGCAAGAGTATGGAAGTTGCCGACGCACTCTCCAGATTATCACCAGAAGAAAAGGAAGCTATCCCAGGAATGAACGTGGAAGTGCATGGAATCTATCCACAATTCAGCGAAGACATGCTCCAGAGAATCCGAGATGAGACAGCTGCAGACCCTGAGCTTAATGCGTTGAAAGAAATGGTTCATCTTGGCTGGCCCTCGACCATCTAGCAAGTCTCAGCACTCCTGAAGCCATATTGGCCCTTCCGCGATGAACTCGCTGTAGAAGATGGGATAGCCATGAAAGGTCACCGCATCATCATTCCCCCCGCGCTACAAAGAGAGATCTTAACAAGGCTTCATTCAGCGCATCAAGGAACCGAGAAGACCAAACTCAGAGCTAGGACCTCAGTGTATTGGAGAGGGCTAAATAAAGACATAGTCGAGATAACTAAGAGTTGCATCACTTGCCAGGAGCTACAACCAAGCCAGCAAAAAGAACCACTTATCCCTACAGAAGTACCCCCAAGGGCATGGCACACCATCGGCACAGACATCTTCACCTTGGAGGGTTCAGATCACCTAATAGTCGCCGACTATTACACGAAATATCCATTTGTCAGGCCGATACCAAGAGGTCAAAGCAACAGCTAAACAGTAGTCAAAATTATGAAACAGATCTTCAGCGAGCAAGGAATCCCAAAGGTCGTAAGATCCGATAATGGGCCCCACTACAACAGCCAAGCGTTCGAAGCTTTTGCAAGAGACTTTGGTTTTCAGCATGTTACTAGCTCTCCACACTATCCACGCAGCAACGGCTTTATTGAGAGCCAAGTGAAGTCAGTCAAAACCATTCTTCTCAAGGCAAAAACACAAGATCCTGACATGGGTCTCCTTTGCCTAAGAGCCACACCTATCGATCACAAGCTGCCGTCACCTGCTGAACTTCTCTTAGGTCGACCGATACAAGACAACCTCCCGAGGAAAATCCCAAGAGATGTCTTAAACGAAGCAGTTGGGACCAGACTAGAGGAGAGGCAGGAGCTTCAAAGGTACTACCATGACAGGTCTGCTAGGCATCTCCCAGAGCTTGCTTCAGGTCAAAAAGTAACAATTCAAGATCCAGCAACACTGAAATGGAAGCCAGCCGAAGTAAAAGAAAGGCTCTCAAAGTACCACGCTCGTACATGGTAACAACCCCAGCTGGAGGAGAGCTAAGGCGCAATAGAAATTACATACGGGAGGTCCCACAAGGTAACCAAGAAATCAGCCCAGAGCTGGGTGGACAGATCGTGTCTCATGCTCCCAGCAGCGCAGCTGTTGGTATCCAAGACACCCCTGGAAATCAAGTCTCGACAGACCCAGGCAGTTATGTAACCCGTAGCGGGAGAGTCATTAAAGCCCCAGAGAGACTGGACATTTAATTTATCGCTGAAGAGCACTGTTAGCTCAAGAACAAGAACTGTGTCTAGACTTAGTTTTTTGTTGTTGTTGTTGTCATAGCGTTGTTGAATCATCATGTTAACCGTTGTTAGTCGCTATGGACAGAGTTTCTCTTTCTCATTAGGAGGAGAGGGATGTGATGATATTTAGTTAGTGATTTATGTACTTCCGGTCGCCAGCGGTGTACAGACTTCCGGTACCATCATGCATTGTGAATCGTGTAGCGTTTTGCCCGCCATCTTGATTGAGTAAAGTCAGTTGTGTTCGCTATTTCGCCTCTGTTTAGTTACTTTAGCAGCTCGAAGCCATTACAGAAGTTAGGCAGGAGATTTGGTCTAGGTCATTATTTTCAGGTATATATAAAAGTTCTAGTATTTGCAAGATGAGATGCATGTCTTGTCAAATCCCATGATTTATTCACTAGAGGCTCTAGTTAGAAGAGTGATCAAGTGTTGTTCTGGTGTATACAATGCACTAATGGTTTTAAATTTTGATTTTTAACTCTTAATATTCCAAATTTATTTTATTTTAATTCGGTTTTTATAGGAGGTGTATGACTGGGTGGGATTTGAAAGATTGCCAAATTCTTTACCCTGCACAGGGGAAAAGAAATCATTTCACACAGCGACACATTGAGGGTGACCGAGGTCCTTGACCTACAAGGAAGAGTAAGTTACAGGAGGTGTTCTTTGTGTAATGTTACTGACCCTATGAAGAAATCCTTATACAGAAAGTTTAATTTTGAAAAATAAAGTCAATTAGCTTGCATGACTATACAAGATGGCCAGGCCCACAACTTAAACCAACAGTACTTATAACTGGTGTTGCTGGATGATCTTCTCTTTCCCTTATGGCGTGTTCACTGGTGTAAAAGCCTTTCTGAAACTGTACACAATAAAGTTAAACTAACAATTATACTTTTCTTTTATCCTTACAGGAAGAGAGCGAAATGGAATCTGTACTTCCAAGAAACAAGGTTAGGGAAATAAAAATAATGTTTATCATGTAGGTTTTTTTAAAGTAGACAAAATCTAAAATTTTCATCACACCAAATCTAAATTTTTAATCCATAAAATAAATAAAACTATAATGCAGAGGACTGATCTGCCTCTGTCCAAACAAACAAACAGCCGAACAAAATGGTGTAATGAATGGATGGGTGGGTAAGTGGATGGGTTGGTGGCTAACTGGCTGGCTGGATGGATGGGTGAATGGATGGGATTGGTGGGTAAGTGGATGGGTGGGTGAGTGGATGGGATGGATGGGTTGGTGGCTGGCTGGCTGGTGGCTGGGTTGGTAAGTGGATGGGTTGGTGGCTGGCTGGCTGGCTAAATGGGTGGGTAAGTGGATGGGATGGGTGGGTGAGTGGATGGGTTGGTGGCTGGCTGGCTGGCTGGGTTGGTAAGTGGATGGGTTGGTGGCTGGCTGGCTAGATGGGTGGGTAAGTGGATGGGATGGGTGGGTTGGTAAGTGGATGGGTTGGTGGCTGGCTGGCTGGCTGGCTGGCTAGATGGGTGGGTGAGTGCATGGGATGGATGGGTTGTTGGGTAAGTGGATGGGTTGGTGGCTGGCTGGCTGGCTGGCTGGGTTGGTAAATTCGTTATTACACCACAGAAAGGCCAATGCACGGCATAGATAGATAGGCATAGATCAGACTCTAATCTCATGTCGAAAGAGCTGCTTTTATTATCTCAAATAAACAAGTACATTTTGTGAAAACTAAATTATTTTATCAGGTGATCATTAAAGCTTAAAATAGGTATGTTAAAAACTATTAATTCCAATTAAAAAATTATAAAAAAGATAATTAAGTTCATATCAAAAATCCAAATATAAAAAATGGGTTCATAGGGACACACTGACGAGTGCCCTTGGCGACGAAGCTCTCTTGGAGCATCGACACTTGGGACTGACTGACGAGTGCCCTTGGCGACGAAGCTCTTTTGAAGCATCGACACTTGGGACTGACTGACGAGTGCCCTTGGCGACGAAGCTCCCTCAGAGCATCGACACTTGGGACTGACTGACAAGTGCCTTGGCGACGAAGCTCTCTAAGAGCATCAGGTGATCATTTAGGCTAAAAATAGGTATGTTAAAAACTATTAATTCCAATTAAAAAATAATAAAAAATAAAATTAAGTTCATATCAAAAATCATAATATAAAAAAGGGTACATACTGACACACTGACGAGTGCCCTTGGCGACGAAGCTCTCTCGGAGCATCGACACTTGGGACTGACTGACGAGTGCCCTTGGCGACGAAGCTTTCTCCCAGCATTGACACTTGGGACTGACTGACGAGTGCCCTTGGCGACGAAGCTTTCTCCCAGCATCGACACTTGGGACTGACTGACGAGTGCCCTTGGCGACGAAGCTTTCTCCCAGCATCGACACTTGGGACTGACTGACGAGTGCCCTTGGCGACGAAGCTCTTTTATGGCATCGACACTTGGGACTGACTGACAAATGCCCTTGGCGACGCAGCTCTCATAGCATCAACTGACTGATTGTAACTTACACAATTCTTTATGCGATCTTTTTGCATCAAATGACAGAGCAGAATTTAAATCTAACTTCGAATCAACATATTAAAACCGGGGGGGGGGGGACAACACATTATTAGCCAAGTACATGTCCTGTAAATTTCCTTGAAAACTTTGGCTGACAACTTGAATGAACTGGAATGTTCACGCCTGGCTATTGCATAACACTAACTGTAACCAAACACTAACGCTAACCTGCAAGAAAGGGGTATATGAAAGTTCATTTAAGGGGTCAACCAACGTTTGATAGTAGACTGCAGATACATGTACCAGATATTTTGTACATATATGTTTAAGAATTATTTGTTTTGTAATCTACTGCCTTACTTGAGTGTGTAAAATGTAAAATGCCTCTTTTCTGACCCTATATTTATGTTAAATTAATAAATGGTGGTCACCAAACTAGTTTAGCTTTCTAGTAATTTTGGGTGACAAGCAACTGCATGTATTTTCAATTTATTTATTGTTTAAAATGTCACTTTTAATTTTACAGTTCAAATAAACCTTGTTGTTGCTGTTGCATCAAGCAAGGGGAGTTTACTGGCCAGAAAATCATATGAAGCTTGTTTTCAAGAAAAGGTTCCGTAAACCTTTTAAGAGCAAGCTACATATGATTACACTGGGCAGTATACTTCCCTTTCCCTATCTTTATTGCAGGTATCATTCAGAGCCAACTACCCGGCAAACCGCACCTCTGATGGAAATGTCGAACTGTCAAAAACTTTGCCAGGTAAGGAAAGACATTAAATCATATTTTTACTGGCATTCAAAGAAGTGTAAAATTGGGCTGCAAGGGAAAGATGTGCCATTATTTTCATAATCAGTGCATTAGTTACTGTTGACTTCGATTATTAAAGACCACAGGTTTAGTACAAATGTAGTTTGTATGGCATCACTTCACTTCATAGTGTAAACTAAAACTGTTTGTTTGGCACAGATGAGGAAAAAGAAAAAGAAACAGATGCGCCTGGCACAGATGCACAAGAAAAGGACGATAAAAAGGGAGAAGAAACAGAGAAAAAGACAGAGAAGGAGGAGGAGGAAAATAAGAAAAGAAGAAGGGAAACAACTTTGCTAGGTAAGGAAAGACATGAAATCATTTTTTACTGGCATTCAAAAAAAGTGTAAAATTGGGCTGCAAGGGAAAGATGTGCCATTGTTTACGTAAACAGAGCATTACAGTTGACTTTGAATATTAAAGACCACAGGTTTAGTACAAATGTAGTTTGTATGGCATCACTTCACTTCATAGTGTAAACTAAAACTGTTTGTTTGGCACAGATGAGGAAAAAGAAAAAGAAACAGATGCGTCTGGCACAGATGCACAAGAAAAGGACGAGAAAAAGGGAGAAGAAACAGAGAAAAAGACAGATAAGGAGGAAGAGGAAAATACGAAAAGAAAAAAGAAACGAACTTTGCTAGGTAAGGAAAGACATGAAATCATTTTTTACTGGCATTCAAAAAAGTGTAAAATCAATTGCCTGCAAGGGAAAGATGTGCCATTGTTTACGTAAACAGAGCATTACAGTTGACTTTGATTATTAAAGACCACATGTTTGGTACAAATGTAGTTTGTATGGCATCACTTCACTTCTTAGTGTAAACTAAAACTGTTTGTTTGCCACAGATGAGGAAAAAGAAAAAGAAACAGATGCACAAGAAAAGGACGAGAAAATGGGAGAAGAAACATGCAGAGAAAAAGACAGAGGAGGAGGAAGAGGAAAATAAGAAAAGAAAAAAGAAACGAACTTTGCTAGGTAAGGAAAGACATGAAATCATTTTTTTACTGGCATTCAAAAAAAGTGAAAAATTGGGCTGCAAGGGAAAGATGTGCCATTGTTTACGTAAACAGAGCATTACAGTTGACTTTGATTATTAAAGACCACCGGTTTGGTACAAATGTAGTTTGATTGGCATCACTTCACTTCATAGTGTAAACTAAAACTGTTTGTTTGTCACAGATGAGGAAAAAGAAAAAGAAACAGATGCACCTGGCACAGATGCACAGGAAAAGGAAGAGAAAAAGGGAGAAGAAACAGAGAAAAATACAGAGAAGGAGGAGGAAAATAAGAAAAGAAAAAAGAAAGACAAACGCTCAAATGCGCAAAGAAAAAGGGCGAAAAATAATAAAATGCAACAGACATAGGCTAAATAAAAATTCTTTTTTTTAAAAAAACTTCTTACATTTTTGAGATTATGCGAATGAGGCAAGTGATAAAATCATTAATTATTTAGACAAAAAGATAAAACAACGAATCAAAATTGTCTCAATAATTATTCAAAATATTATTCCTACTTGTACCTGAAATGCACAATACACAAGGAAATAGAGCCAACATGTGTGTTACAACTGGGATCCTTTGACCAATTCGAAGGTTTTCAAATACAGATATCTGGTTTAAAGCAGAAAGGGCCTGCTTTAGCCATCATGTGTCTTATGTGATGTACATTTCTGGTGGCAGGTTTGAAGAGCACTGCTTTAAATAGAGACACTCTTGATCCAGTGTTTCATCTTTCTGGAAAGAATTTATGACGTCATCAAGATCCTCCTTTGTACAATAAGAAAACATTAATGTCTGAAGATTAAAGGGACATAGTAACGATGCATTAATGATTTTTTTTTATTACTTTCCAAATTTCATACACCAGTCTCTAACGGTCAAACATGTCCGGCATTCAAAATGGCGGACATTGAACTTAGTTTTTCTCTCTTTTCTTCCCAAAAATTCGAAGTAACTAGCTTTTTTCCTTGTAGTCTAACTCGTTTGTACCGTCCCTAGTCTATATTAAATGAAGTCTTTCGTTTTTCAACAAAATACACGTAGAAAACGACTCCGATAAAAGCGGGAGAATGAGGTATAAAGTGAAAGTGTGTTTTATAAATTTGGACTAACGCCTGATTGATAAGGTGGAAAAAATCTAGGTTGAATTAAGGTGGCTCGTAAAAGTTTAGATATTGCCGTCGTTGGCATTTTATTGCTGCTAGACATGTAATGTTGAGGTTCGACTTTAATAACATCCTTCTAAGGGTTTAAATAATAAGCAAATTTGACTGTGTCGTCAAGATGTGTTGCTATGGCAACTAGAAATGTGGTCAAAGATACCTTATTTTTGAGGAAACCTTTCAAGGTTAATTACTCTTAAACAAAACAGTAAAAGATTTGGTTTTTTGAATTAATTTGTCAAAGGATTGCAGCTTGAAAAAGTTGGGTTAAGTTTTCAATTGAATTACGCAAGTTTAAAAAAATCACTATTTGTACAGGCGGTGTTTTATTAATAAGCGCAAAATACTTTAGATGTTTTTATTTGGTTATATGTCGTTAGTAAAATATTGTCCGATATTACCCGTACTTAATTCCTTCATTCGACATGAACGACGAGAAAACAATTGTTAATGTTAAAAAAGCTTGCGTCAGTTATGTTGATCCACGTCTAGAAAAAAATGTTCACTAGTGGAATGTCATTCGCACCATTTGACTGAATGGCAGAGAAAGTTTGTCATACAATTTAAGCACGTCAGTTTCTGAATATAAGTTTATTGATAATGTTAGTTGATGAGAAAACGGGTAGGAATTACAACTACCTAAAAGATGCTCAATTACGAATCAAGTCATTTCTAGAGTTTTCAATGTATCATTCTTACTTTTGGCGGGCAAGATAAGATAATTATTGGTTAGCCTTAAAAGAGTGATTTTAAAATGGTTACCATTCCTAAAGATAAGATAAGATAGTAGTAGACAAATATTGTAAATAAAACGATAAACATGGGATTCAGAAATTAAGCGCTGCATGGTTAATTTACTATGCTTATAGAAAATAGCAGTTTTAATAAAAATAAATATTTCGTTATGAATTTTGATTCCGTTGCCTGGAAGTGGGGCGCTTGAATGAGGGGAAAAAGTGATAGACCATTTAATGGAGCGTTTGATATGGCGGGAAAATGAGTTTTAAAATATGAAAAATAGACATGGTCAAACAGTGGGATGTGGAAGAAAAAATAGAGTCCTTTCATTCTCTCTTAACTTTCCCGTTTATAAAAATATGCCTCGGGTGACGAACAGTTTATTGCGCGCGGGAAAAAAAAGACACTCTCATCATTTACCTCTTAAAGACTTTGAATATGCCGCAAAAAGAAATGAACTTAAGCGTTTTTATAAAAAAAGAAGAAATCTTTCGTTGATGACAGTTTATTTACGCTGAAAAATTGTGACGATATTGCCTTATGATCTTGTACTTTTAAGTGCGGCAAAAATATTATTGCGCGCGGGAAAAAAAGACGATCATAACTTACCTCTTATAGACTAACAAAAACATTTGTTTATGAAAGTTTAACGCGCGCGGATCAGCAATAAAATTATATTTACGCTGAACAATTATGATATTCCGTTATCACGTACTTGTACTTTGGTATAAATTCCGAGTAGAGGGTGATACACTTGGATATTCTTATATGGAGGATAAACGAGCTGACAACCGGAAACTAAATTCGAGGACTTCGAGATTCGTGCTCGGATGTAGTAGATCGAGCACGTTTTTCCTTCTGGGTAATAGAGGAAAACCGAGTAAGACAACGGTCGAACACGTATTTGAGTCGAGTTCGATTTTCACTTTCAGACTCGAGCATATTCGTACTCGATAAACTTAGAAGTCGAGTACGACATATCGAGGTGGATACTCGAACTGACATCCGTATACGGGTTTTGAAAGTCGAGTACGGTTGCCCAGGAACAAATATTGATCCCAAATATCAGTGAAGATTTTTGAAGCTTAAATGAAGTCATCTTGTTCATCTTTTGATATTTGACTTTCTTGTAAACATGTTTCATTAAACAAAAGATAATTTGATGCTTACCTGAATACCAAAATAACTTCATTTGAGAAACTGGGGTAAGCGGAGATTCAGGAGGGTTCTCCCAGGGGTTAGGGAACAAAGGAACATGACCAATTTCAAACTGAGGCATTGGAAAACAAAGACAACATAATTTGCTAAACTTAGGAAACAAGGAAAGATGGAATAGTTTTGGGAATGCATTGGAACAAAATGATGTGAAATGCAGGTCATAGCAAAGGAAAATAAAAGACGTCATTCTCTGCATCCATGTTTTCAATGTTGTCTGGGTTTTGGTATATATGAGTTATAAATCCACTCTGGGACAAGGAAAAATGAAATAACGGTAAATAGGAATTAATTGGCTTGATCATCATGGCTGGCGCATCCACAGTAAACTCACGAGCTTGTATCTGTATACTTTTTAAGCGTGCTGTAACATGAATTGATTTTTGTTTATTTTGATACATTTTGAGGCCATTTCTTCGAGAACATTTCAAACATAGTGTCTGCTTTTTTTTCATTTTTCTTGTTTCTATGACAACGTTATTTCAGTTAGGTGTAACTGGGTACTAAACAAAATTGGCGGGAAGCAGTAACACAGTCGCAGCGCAATCGTAATGAGGAGAATGCATCAATGTGTACTTGAGACAACAGCCACTTCATTCTTATGTTCCTGGCTGTATGTACAACTGAAAGTAACTAACTGAACATACATGTAGTACACAAACACTAATGTTACACATTGTGTTAACGCTTTGAGCAGTGATTGGCAACTGCTACATTTAAAATAAGCCAAAAAAAAAAAAATCGAGAACGGAGGCGTTTGTGATGCTGACAGCCGTTCTTCCAAATAAAAGTAAAAACAACAACGATTCGATCCAAGAGTTATCAGATTTGCGTTGAATTAAGTTAAAATCTGCAGGTCTTTGAACCAAACACTGCAGTGGCTGGACAGAATACGTCAAGGCTAAGCGGATGCAATCCTTTTTTTGTAAAAAGTAAAAGAAACACACCAAAAAATTAAAATAAACTATATGGGATTGAATAAATAGTTTCGCGTGGCTAGTTCAACCTTAATAAAATGTTTTATCATTTGTTGGTAATTAATGCATGAAAACCAAAGTTTCAACAGTTTCTATCAGTGATACGGCCCACGCTTTTATTCTAAGAAATCTTTCTCTTTCTTAAACTATTACACAAACTGTTTTTTATTTTTTTTTTATTTTCAAACAACGAGCCCTTGTATTCTAACATCACTGATGTATTTAAAAACACTGTTGGAAACACATAAAAAGAATCGAATTAACCACCCAATCTGGTGGAAGCTTATTAGGGCAAGTCAACTAACTAACAAGATTAGTTTGTTAGTGGTTTGTTGCTGACGTTCTGGCTTAAGTGCTTTCGCCATAAAAATGCTATTTTCCACTTTAATTTGAGAGGGTTGTCGCCCAGGGACAAGGCCGGAGAATAATAATGAAGAAACAAAAATATCGAAAAATATCGATTAATTGTGTTTTTTGGTTGATTTTTTGGAACATTAATATTCATGCTTTGTGAATCTGGAAGTACGTTAATATTCCCCAGTTGAAGATTGGGAGTGCATTTAGAAAGGAAACTGCAACTTTTACACATATTTTTAAAAATCTCTGTCATGTTGAGAGCCTGGCTTCAACTGGTTACACTTGATTTCCTTGCTCAAATTCACTCTTTGCATTGCAGGAGTTTCTCTTATTCTGTCTGTTATGATCCTTCTTGCTCTTTAAAGCTCTTAGTTTCGTTTTCATTTGTGGTTTTTCGTTTTCAGTCTCATCAACGTCCTGCGCACCAACAAATTTCACTTGCTGAAAATATTCCGCCACTGCCAATGCCAGCTTTTTAGCCACGCTCTTGTTTTTACACATAAAAGCCTGCGTCAGATAAATATCTCTTCCTTCTCCTTCGCCATGATGGTAATTAAACACCAGTATCTTCCTTCTTTTGCCGTCAACCCCGCAGTATATAATTCTGTTGAACTTGTAAACAGTTTTCGCTCCACGATCCTCTTCATCGCCTTTACTCAGCTCAAACGAATCGTCTTTGACTTGAAGAAAATGTTTCGGTAACAGATTGTGCTTCAGTTTTATCCGGCAGTTCTCGAAGATTTCCTCCACGGAGCCGCATATTCCCTCACCAACAGGACACAATATTTGCACGCTACCAAGGTAGATAACTGGAAAATTAGTTTCCCTTTTACGGCAATTGTGCATAGCGCCTCGCGAGAATCGAATATTTCGTAATGCAAAGTGCGCCATCTTGAACAGTCTGACAAGCAATGCCAAATTTGTCGCCCGCTTCTACGTGCGACAAACAGCGCTGTATGAAGTATATCTTGTGCTATTCTGATTCTAAAATATCAGATAAAAGTCAGTTACAATGCAAAGGGCACAAGGAAAACATAGTGAAGAAAAGATTTATTTAAATGCGTCATAAAACACGTCAATATCGGATTAAATCAGTTCGATTTTTATTGGTTGTTATCTGATAAGTTTAAGTCAAAAATAAATTGCAGTTTGCTTTTATTTCCATCTCTACTGGCAGTTTAATCCTCTTTTTACTTTCGGAGTATCAAAAGCGATACTTATTTTTGTCAAAGAGGAAATTTTGTTTCGATAAAGTAACCCCAACAAATTAAACCGATATGAAATCGGAAAGCTGTCTGCATATAAATTGTATTGCTTCAGGTTTTTGACATAAGGAATTAAAATGATTAGAATCATGCAAAATAGCACACTTGGAAGAAAAGGCAATAACTTTTTTAATAACGCACATGTAAATGTTTGGTAATAAGCCCCGGGCTTGTTTGTCTTTATTTTTCAAATGCTGTTTCCTACAATGGTCTTTTTTTAAGGAACGGGTCCAGTATTGCAGGAAAAACATGGCTGATTAGATGACTTTATTTATGTATATTTGCGTAAAGGTCTACCAGCTAAGAAATTCAAGATTGAAGTAAGAATAAGTCCAGTAGGTCCTTGAAAAATACAGAAATCTTCCCTACCGTGTCAGTTTAAATAAAAATCGTAGTTATGCATTTTTGTGTTGTCAAGTGACGTTAGAAATACGAAAATAAAAATCCCCTGAACGTACCGTATTTCATATAGTGACTTGGTGAGCCAAAGGTAGACAAATTACTAAACAAGGAGCAATTTTAAAACAAATGATGACTTCAACTGACTTTAACTGGATTTAAAGATAACATTAATTTATCGGCTAGAGCAGTGTGACGGTGTCTTTCTTAAAAAATGTATTTCTTTTCCATTTGCATTTTAGTTGGAAGTCTAGGATAACAACGATAAACGAGAATTTCAAGCGCACTTATTCTCCATTTTTGCATTTGAAATGGTGGTGCGCTATCTTACATTTTGTAGACCGTTCCAGGTGTTTAGCTAGTTGGGAAGCATGGCAAAAAACGGCCAGTGAACTTCACGCTAATACCGTTTTTCGCGCCTGGAACAGGTTGTAGTGTCGAGGAGAACTCGCCAACTCGACTTGAACAACTATTTATTTTCCACTTAGGCAGTGAAAGTGCTACTCCAAAAAAAGAAAAGAAAACGAAAACCCGCCATTACAAGGGATATACGGAACCCCCCTCTTACAAAGCTATTTGTAATAGTCACGCAACAACAACTCGAAAATGTTCGCTAAAATAATCACGCTGGAGCAAAGTTTCTAGGATATTCGAGGCACCATGAGGCTAATAATTTGTTACGTGACTCGGTAATTTTGGCGGTAATTTCGCTATCACGTTTACATTAAAATTTACCCCGGAAAGGGATACCGTTGATTTCCCCACAATAAGTTTCAGTCTTACTTACAATCATTAGAACATGATGACATTGTTAACTACGATATTTCCTCTGATTGGATGGTGTAACTACACTGTCAATAGCTCACTCCTGAAGCCAAAATAATACCTATTCGTTTCTGAGGAAAAGAGAAAAATGTTGTATATGAGACAAAATAAGATGCGTATTTAGCTCCCTAGTGTACTTTAGAGCGAAGAAAGCCTAGACAAATCGGAAAACGACCCAGACCGCGTTCCGCTCGCTCGGCACCCTGATTTTTTTTTACTAGGAAGCCGTTTCGCAAGCTAATAACTATTAACCCTTAATAGGCTGAAATTACTCCAAAAAACGCGTTTTTTAACCGTTAGTCGATTTTCTTGGCTCTACGGTTTTAAAGGTCTCTCAACTTTGCAAGAAATGCACTTTCTGACACTGCAGTAAGTTTTTGATGAAATTTCCATGTTAAATTGCACAACATTTTACTTTGGCGCATGCACATATGCCATTTTTTTTTTTTTTTTTTTTTTTTGCTGAACCGTTCCAATTTTTTTCCTTGCTCCTTTCCTTTTCGTTTTTTTCTGCTTTCTTATTCTCTCTATCTTTTACTCTGTGCACGCCTTCTACTGGCCTGAAAAGTTTTGATCTAAATCAATGGAAAACCCTGGAAGGGAGGCCATGATCAAGTGCGGGTATATTGGCCTGTTTTAGCACTAATTTTACACCAAAAACTGATTACGTTTTTTTTTCGATTAGCTCTGTCGGAATGCAGTCAATGTTCAAGATGGACACTCCTGTAGAAAGATCTATTCAAACTCTACAAGTTGCACATCACAAAAATCTGCTGACGTGTAAATTGGTGACGTCAGAAGTGGTTGAATGGCCATTCCTCCAAATCCCGGAATAACCCGGACTTAGCATATTAAGGATTAAACACGCGCACGAGTCTGAGCAAAATGTCCGCTCGTATTATATGTTAAACTACCGAATAAGTGATTTATTTTTCCACTTTTTTTTCCACTAAGGTTGGGTCCATATTCGGCAAGTTTATCCGTCTGTATTTTTGCCCTGTTCTGCAGTGTTATAACGTGGCACATTTGGAGCGTTCTTTTGCCGTAATATGGTGAAATGGCGCAATAGTGGAATAATAATGTATAGTACGGACCGCAAAATGGCCAATCCCAGCGCACGTAGTAACATCACATATGATACTTATTGCATCTACCCCGTCATTGATGTTTTCTAAACGAACATTGCAAGTATTTGTTCGCATGCATGACTGAAAAGTGTTTATGTTCGGTTTTTTGTTGTTGTTTCACGAACTTATTAGGTATAAGGGCAAGTTTTGTGAAGTTAAAGAAGTTAGACTCTTTAAATCCGCGGATGATTGGTGCGGCCTTTAAAGAAGGTATGAAAATACCGAGACGCTGAACGTCGTGGGGTGTGATTGGACATAGCCAATGAATTTTGTTCCTTCAATTGCAGTTATTCAAGGAAATAAATAGTTATTTTTTAGGTTTATCAGGAAAACGAAACAATTAGAACGCTATGTAGCGAGCGCCGTTGAACCATAATTAACAAAATGCATTTCCATCGCTTTATTGCACAAGATCTTATCTACTCAAACAGATTTATTCAGATGTTGAATCGCCAGTCAATGTCCTTCAAAGTGACTTATGAAAAGAAAAAAAAAATGGCTTCTGAAGAAGTAACTTAAAACCCCTGTACTATACAAACAATGCCGGTTTTTTTGTAGTTCTTTCTAGTTATGTTAATACCAGGTTAATACAGTTTGAACTAATTCCTGTTCATCTAATCATTGAAGAAGCTGTTGCCAGCTTCTTGATTATCAGTTTCGCGGGGACGAGTTTGTTATCGATCTCCGCGCCTTTGTTATTCAAAGTCAGTTATTCATGAGCTAGTTGATTATAATTTTTGAACTACTTTTATTTAGGAACTGAATTTCAATTTCTGCACGGGAAGCCGCCCTGAGATGAGAAAAATTACTGGTAATTATTCGTATTACCAGGCGAGCGCTGTTAATTTAAATGAAATTTGTCTATAAAGCCACCTATTAAATTGATTATTGATGAATAATTATTTTTTTGTCTTTTGTTTGTCATATGCTATAGAAAAAAGCAAATCAACGACGTCGAAAAAGAAAACAAAACACTTCCAATGTGTTGTGTTCTTGGACAAGTCATGCACCTTAGTAAAAATGCGTTTAGACGAAGTAGCCAAAGCCTTGCGATGAAATTAGGTAAGAGTGGAATACATTTTACTCATGTCGGGCGGAAGAAAAAAAGTGTCTAAAGTACATCTGTAAAGGTACAACAAAAACACGGACCGTTCTTATTGATTTCAATTATCCTTTATTTTCTTTACAGTTTAACAGCACTTGGTGCATAGTTTTGTTTTATCTATTGAAGAAATGAAATATCTCCTTTTTGCATTAGTGGAACACCACCATGCCAACGCCTAAATCTTCACTGATCTTGAAGTTCTCTTTCGCAGTCCAACTCACGGGCAGACAAGCAAATGCTTCTTCTGAACGCCTGGTCACGCTGCTGCGAAATAGTAAAAAGAACAAAAACAAAATTGTTACGGATTGACAATGTTGCACTAAAATAATTTGTTACCGTTATTGGCAGTTTAAAACACATCAGTGATCATTACACATAAATCCATTAAGCTAAGCTTGATATGTTTGCCCACTTAGCTCCACTCCGTACGCATTTGTACGCTTACCTGCATTTCTCGATTTCCATCGTCATTCAAAGCAAATTCTGAGGTGCCTTGAAAGTTTTTATCTCGATAAAGCCTCTACGAAAAAAAATATAGAATTACACCGTTAGATAGGCTAAGGTTGTTCCTTTCACGCCTCGCAATATTTTGATTTGATTTACGACGCCAAATGTAAAACGTACTACCAACTAAAAGCCCTTCTCCATTATAACTTATAAGCAGAAATACCATGATAGCATGGATTTCTTCAAATTAAGCTGAAAATGATGATAATGATTGATGAGTTACCTTAAATCCATCCGGCCTCCGTAAGGGAACCATGCCGTCTGCTACAAACAGCGAAGAGATGGACAGCAGAAGAGCACAAGATATTGCTAAAGCTTTTCTCATCTTGACGATTCTACGCAGATGATGGAATGAAATATTTCCACGCTTATAAAAGTACTGTAAACTGTTCAAGCAATGGCCAGCTGTTCGTTATCTTATCTGTTTCGTGACAATTAACTATTTCCTCCAATAAGCGCCCACGCTCAAAAAAGCATCCTCCCTAGATTAAGCGTCCTCCCCTCGGCAAAAATAGGAAATAAGCGCCCACCTTCCCTCACCCTCCCCCCAAAAATATTGGGACAGCTAGCTAGTTCTATTGTCACTTTTATAATCTTTCAAACTGCAGTCTCGCCATCATCGATATAGGAGAACAGTTTCTTATACGTTAGGTCACTTCCACTTTTTAATGTTTCTATGTAGATATGTTCTTAGAGTTCTTTTATGTGCATTGGCTTTTCTTTTAAAATTATGGCCAAAAGAGGGTCACTTATTCAAAGTAAGGAGAATGCGTAATACAGGAGGGAGGAGGGCCTTTCCCCCCCCCCCTGGTTAATGCACCCGTTCTTTGAATAGGCTCCATCCTAGCAGAGGAGAGTTACGAAAAAAAAAGTACCTCTCAATCTGAAGGACCCCCAATGGTGAGTGGAGCAATTTTCCATCGGAATGGTCGCTCGATAATTACACCAGGCCCCAATCTGACAATACTATCAAAGGCTTCAAACTAGGGATGGTGAGCAATCTCTTTCATCAGTTCACACGAGGAAACTTGGGACTGAGAATCTCGTTTAAAGCAGCGTTGTTCGCTGTGAAGGCATTCAAAGGACAGAATAAAACCGTAACTAAGACGGCCATTTTGCTACTGTGGTGTTAGTTCATTGATCGGTCTGCCTCATCAAAACTCGAGATTGTTTCAAGTGTCATTCATATCTAACCCATTCTGTATTTCAGCTTGAAATACTGCAAAAATGTCATGTAGCTCAAATGGTATATAGCTCAGCTGAAGAGAGAGCACTTTGTCTATAAAAGGTTGCTTATTCGTGACGAGGCACTTATAGTTCCAAAGTAACAAATTAGACTTAAATGAAATCTACTCTGAAAAAACAAAAAACAAAAACATTCTAAATAAAAACGTAACGAAACTCGGGACAAAAATGTTGAAATAAGGGGGCAAGGTGATTAATTGAGATGGATGTTCTTATTAGAAAGGAGATCGCTAAATTAGACGGTGGATGGGTGCGGCTAAATTTAGCCTTTATGGTGATCAGTATCGAATCCGGGGTGTTTTGGTTTGAGAAACACGCCTTCTATCGCTGTGTGATGTGCTGACACCGTCGTGTGACCGCGCGGAACATCGCGTGTGCGATCAGGAGCCATAATCGGGGACGGAGACCGTAAGCGCGTGCCATTTCAGTATTGGTGGGTGTCCCCATGATATGGAACAATTGTGCTATTTTTAGCACAAATTGCGCCATCGCGTGTGGTACGCGCGCGTACTGCTGCGAGGATTTTTGCGTGGACGTCGCGCGGAGAAAAACAAACAAAATGGCGTCCAAAATTACCTCTTCAAGTGAAGCAGATATTGGATTTTTTTCACCTGTTTCTACTCCTCAGATACATCAAGCCTTCCTTGAGCACTTCCTTGAAAGTGATCATGAAAGTGAGGGTGATTCTAGTGGTTCGGGTTTCTGCAGTAGCATTGTTTCCCGACAAATTCAGTCGTGAACAGCGAGAAAACGCGTCGGAGATGTCGTATATAGGCGCAAGACAATTTACTTACTCGTTTTAGAGCGCAGCGACAAGGAGACGCAAAGCATTAAGATCGACAGGGACAAACAGAGACCATATTTTTACCGAAATACGACTGTATACATCATGCCGTTCTTTCTTCGATGCTTTTACATTGATACCGAGTAATGGAGTAGTTTAGGAATATCTTTACATGTTTCTTAAATATTTTACCCCTTATTCAAGTTCCTTATCTGACTGATGTTGCTCCGAAATATTTCTTTAAGTCTCCTGCATTTTAATTTTCAATGCAGCAATAACTTTTCATCTGGACATATTAATATATGTACTTACTTTGTTAGTTAACATGGAATAATTAAAAACAATTTCTTAAAAGCTGCAGTATATTCTGGCCATGTTTTTGAAAGCAGGGAGCATTCAACTATTTCTATTAATGTTAATTTTTTTTTTACTCAGGGATTACAAATTTTGAAGGTTAAATTGCAATCAGTGAGCCAAAAAGATAATAATGAAGTCACAGGAGAAAATAATTAAAAAAAACTTTCCTCTCTTTCAGGAAAAACTGTGTATTGAAAATTCAAAATTGCACATTACAGTATCAAATTTCTTGGACTACAGAAATTGAGTGCAGTCTGGTTATGCAACTATTACAGCTATTATGTTTGTTAAACTGGAATTCAACTTCCCATACCATTTAATTAGCCTTGTGTTTTATCTTGGGTATTTAAAATGGCCTCTTTAATTGTTAAATGTTCTGCTGGTAGGGATAGGACTGATAATAATAACAAAACAGAAGTAAAACAAAGAAACACACACAAAAAAAAAAAAACACTAAGGGTCAGGTCAAACTAACCTGCGGTTTGAAGCACTAAAAGACAAGCATCTGTTTTATTATTGACATTATTACTAAATATACATATAAAAATGCATCATTATATTTATAGCACCATGAAATAAAAGACTAACTGTATTTCATACGTTAAATGAAATGAAGGCAAAGTGCTTATATTCCGTTCAAAAGAGGAATATATATATATTCAAAGTGAAGCTCAGATTCGTCACACTTAACTGACTCAGTTCCTAATGCCACTCAAACAGTGTTGTTATAGCTATTCTACCTGAAAGAATATACAAGCTAAAAGGTTTGAAGTTTTATACCCTTTTCACTTTTCGCTTTTACTTATGTTATAACCAACAAAAACTGGATGAATTCTTCCTTCTTTATTAGGAGCAGATTCAGAATTTTTCCTAGTTGGAAGGGGGGGGAAACTGAAGGAAATTGTAAACCAAAAATAAAGAAATCAGTAAAGCCATATATATACAATAAGGGGGAAGTGACAAAAAACTTACAATCACTCCTAAGATCTAATTTGTGACAAAACTGGACATAGTTCAAAAGATTCAGTACATATCACAGAGCTTTGACAAAGGTTACCAATGAGAAAGATGTCAGAAGAACCATATAGCAAACAATATTGTTTGGTGATGCAAGACATGCAAGACACCTATCAAAAATCATAGATTTATTTTTGGCAAAAATCATGGATTTGCTATCCATAACATCTTTTTTAGTGAATTAAACTTAGACCTGCTGCAGTTTGGTGTTCAAGAGTTTAAGAAATACATATTAAATATTTCGTTTTATAGGAATAGCATGTGTCTTTGTATCCAAATTAAGTTTAGGAAAGGGTGCTTGCCTTCACCTTTTTTTACTCATCCAATTAAAATTATGTTTTTTTTATTTCTGCAGAACACTTTTTTGCATAAATGGCAACCTATAGCATAACTTTGAATGTCCCATCAATGAAAACATAACTACAGAAGATATTCAAATATGCTCCCATCAATGAGTACAGTAAAGTGTAATATCAGACTCCAGAGTAATGAAATTAATTTAAATAGGAATTATTTTTGGAATCATATTAAAAAATACCAAAATTAGTCAGTTCTAAAATAAAAAGTTTTGTGACTTAAATGCAAAACAACTCTTTAATCGTAGATGAAAATATTATCTTTTGACAAAAAGGTTGAGGTATATACTTCTCTAAATATGATCACATACTCGATCGAATCAAATATTAAGATGTCTGACTTTCAAGACAAACCGAAACCCTGGCCGATAGCAGAGATAAGCACAAAGACACTGTTTTGAGGCCATTTCTTGCAAATCAATTGCCTGTGATACTTCGACACGTAAACAACCAGGGCATATTAATATAAAAAAAGCTTTATTAAAACCTAGACTTATAACCGGTATTTATAATTAAGCTCAAGTACATCAATAAGTAAGCTTATTTACAGTCATACCAGGATTGTATTTTGCTCGTTCGTCTCGATCCGCGCTTCAAGCTCTCCCGGCAACCGGCAAATACGAAATTATTTCCACAGAATAAGACACAGCCAAGTTGCCTCTGTTGTCAGTGTATAATTACGATTTTCATTTTTGGCGATGTTTGGAGTGTCGATCAGACCGCGATGGCTTCGAGTAATCCAAATAATAAGCTTATGTTTACAACGCGAATTTCATCTCAGAAAACTTCTCCAGCAGTTGCAACGGTAGTTTATCTTGTGCTTTACATCAAGGAGATGAAATTAAGTTCGACATGGCAGGCTGACTTGATAAGCCCATGGATGAAACGGAAACCCGGTGGTCAGTGCTTAAAGTTTTACTACACAATGTACGGAAGGACAATGGGGAGCCTGGATGTCAAACTGGAATTAAGTGATGGAAGAGCTTGGTTGATCTTTCTCAAGAAAGGAGACCAAGGCAAGGACTGGAAGAAAGGACAAGGAAACGTTAACATTCCAGCAGGCTTATCTTATCGGGTAAGAATATGTGTAACAGAAAATAAAGGCTTTAAACGCAACTAAAACTCTATTGCGAAAAAGTTAAAGTGTAATGCAAAAAATGACGCTTCCTTGAAAATAATTAGAACACTGAGAGACGTTACATTAAATTTTGTAGTTGTAAAACAGTTCAATCACAGCTTGGTATACGATATTATCCATACAAAATTTGAGGTTTCACTGAACTTGACTGCCTTCTTTTTTGTTCTCAACTTTTCGTGCAGACTCGAATGGTTTCGCGACTCACGTGACACTGAACACGCAACTCCGGTTACATCCGAGCGGTTCCACGCGAGAATCCGCGCAATTTTGCGTGTATTCGCGCGGTTTATGACGTTGAAGATGGCGCAAATTGTGCTAAAAATAGCACAATTGTTCCATATCATGGAGACAACCTCAATCGCGCGCTTACGGTCTCCGTCCCCGATTATGGCTCCTGGTGCGATCTATAAGTGGCCTTACTACTTCTTGCAAACCAAGCAAAAGTAGTTTTGATAACAACAGACAACAACAGTGGAAGATAAAGAACTAAATAAAATTAACGGTAAATGATTTGCTTACAAATATTTTCGTGACATGGGAATTCGCATATTTATCCGGGCCATCTCTCCGCAAAATAAACAATCCTAGTGCTAATGGTATCTGAGAGATACTAAGCATAGTTTCCCCAAACTGAGTAGCTGTAAATTCTTGTTCTTTTTTATTTTTTTTTTTGTTTTTTATTTGGCCGCCTTACCACCCAGAAATACATGCTGTCATTTAGAGCAAAACTTACTATGAATAATATAAATAATAGAGATGCTAACCGCCCCTTATTGGTCAAAACCCATAACTTATTTCCTGTAAATCGCACGGCATATGCGGTTATTCTGAAATAAACCGTTAATTTAAAGGTTTTTCAGCAAAACGAACCAAATGAAATGTTGAAAGAACACATTGCCCTATACGCCTTCCGTCTGCATTTTGCGTGTTTATAGCGCGCCATTTAGCCATAGACCAAATGCATTTTCCATCACGTTATTTTCACAAGATCTTATCTTCTAAAACAGCTTCATTCGGCTGTTGGATCGCAAGTCAGTGCTCCGGCTAAAAAACGATTTAGCGTAGGGAAAAATGGATAGTAAAGTAATAACTTAAAAATTATGTTGTAAAGAAGTAATGGCGATCTTTTATGCCGACTTCTCTTCCTTTCCAGTTTTGTTTTCATGCCTAGCCAATTTGAATTAATGTTTGTTCGCATAATTGTCGAAGCTGTGGCCAGCTTCCTGATTATCAACGTTTAAGGGACATGCTTGTAATTAATTGCCTTTGTTATTTAAAGTCAGTTATTCATGGGCCAGTTGATGACATCTTTTGGAATCGTCTTATGAACTGAATTTCAATTTTTGAAAAGAAAGCCGCCCTGAGATAAAGAACACCTACCAGTAATTATTCGTATTACCCGCGGTGTTAACTTACTTGAGGTATCCCTATAAAATCTTGAAAAGCATTAACGAAGAATTATTTTTTGTCTTGTACTTTTCATTGTAAATAAAGCTAAAAAGCAACCCGGTTGAGAAAAAACACTGCCACTCTGTTGTGTTCTTGGACAATCTACCTGGCACCTAAAATATCCAAGGGTTTGGGGTGGGGAGGGTGGGGAATGCGCGTTTTTATACGAAGGTGTAGGGGAAGATATCGCACCTTGAATTGTAAAAAAAATAATCTTTGTTTGTTCTAACTGCGCATTCGATCTAGAAAAGACAGATCTAAACTAACTGAAATTTGGTTTGCAAAACATGTACACATGTTTATGATTGATTGATGTAATGTTGACGTAAAGGTAATTTGCCAAGGCAATTTATCCGTCATATAGTCATCATAACATGTCGCGAAATTATCGTTTGCTCGTTGTGATCAAAAGTTATCGCAAATTAAACACTTTGAAGTCAAAACAGTCATTTAGGTAAAGGCTTAATTTTCAAAACCATGCGAAAGATAAGACCGTCGATGATGATATAATTACGCCTTTGAGCCTTTACAACAAACTGAAAGTGTCGAAGTGTATTTGAAAAAGAACAATTTTACAAAAACAAAGACACAGATCGCTAACCATTCTTTATTTTCAGTATAGTTTAACAGCGATTAATTGCTGATTCATTTTTATCTACTGATAAAGTATCCTCTTTTGTAATATTTGTGCAGCAAAAAAATCTTCACTGATCTTGAAGCTCTCTTTCGCAGTCAAGCTCACGGGCAGACAAGCAAATGTCCCTTCTGAACTCCTGGTCACGCTGCTGCGTAAAAAAAAGAACATTGATAGAATTGTTTAAAAATAGTGAGAAAATTGCGTTCACATTTGATGGTGGAAACTAACACATCTCTCGATTGACGGTTCCGTTCACACCGGTATATGGCATCAACTATAGAGCCCTTGTTAATGTCGTTTTTAATTTTACAAGCTTATGATAAACTTATTTTTTAAACAACCTACTTAAGGATATTTGAAAACTATTTTATATCATAATGAAAGTGTAGTGGTTTTCATCCACTGGAAAGAATAAACAGGATAAAGTGCGTAAACAATTTTAGACAAAAATAAAACAAGACCAAAAAGCCGAAGCACGGCTGAATGGTTCCTTTCATTTACCTGCTCCATTTGCTCGACGCTGTCGTTCGGGACAAATGCGTTATTCTCACCATCACCAAAATTCTCATTGAGAACCAGCCTCTATAATGTAAGTTTAACTGTTAGCGTTAGATATTAGTTTATATTGGTCCTTACAGAATTTGCCAGAACTGAGGAGTGTCGAGATCTCGTTTTACAGTTGATTTAACGCTTCCGAGTATAGGCCGAAAGCTGTCACAAACCAGGTATTAGAAAAAAATGACATTTTAAAAATTGCTGCAGTACTTCACCTTAATCAGTCCTCCAGTCTTTTTTCGACGTCGAACACCCAAGGCTTCTTCGTGAAACAGCGAAGAGATAAAAATCAGAAGAATGCCAAAAATTACAGCAGTTTTCTTCATCTTGGCTCTCTAAGATGATGCTTTGAGACTTTTGTGGCACCTCACCCTTTTAAATATGTTTGGAAACCGTACAAGCAGTGTGCAGCTGTCTGTTCAGTAGTTTGTTAATAAAACTTCATTTTAATTTTTTTCCCTGTTCAACTGTTTAACATTTATATTAAACATAATGTTTTGCGAAGTTAACTATATTTTTTTGTATCTACGTTTTACTCTTTTTTCCTGAGCCGATTTCAAAGGCCTTCTGTTTGGGCCGGTTTAATGCTGTCTCAGAAAGAAGCTTTCACCACAAACGGTTCTAGACGGACAGTTTTTTGTGTAACGGGTACTTGTTGCCTATTTCTTTACTTACTTCCCCCAAAAAAAACCCCCCTTCCATTAAATAACCCTGCGTACAACCGCTTATCTCTGTCGATTATATCTCAGTTCTCTTGTTTGGAGTATCGTGTCGTGTGTTTTCACGTACAGTCAATTCCCGCCTTGCGGACACCTCGTTATTACAACACCCCGTATTACGGACAGGAGTTCAAGTCTCGGCGAATAGGAATTCCTGAAAATATCTCCTGTTATAACGGACTATCTCTTTTACGGACCACAAGTTGTGGTTCCGAAGGTGTCTGTTATAGTGAGTACTCATGTATGTACTAGAGAAAACGAAAGGCGAGTGTTGTGTTACCCCCAGCTTACGACAGTCACACACACTTTTGAGATCTCTTAAGCGCCCTTTTATGGGCTAGTTTTCAAGGCGTAATTTCTAAAGTTGAAAATAAAATAGTTTATTACAATCGTCATGTCATACAAAATGCTGTAAGTAGGCGAGCATTTTTTTGGGCAAACAAAACAAAAAAAAACACCTCGAGAAAATTAAAGATATAACCTTTTGTAAACCCAACGCGACGGCCCTACTTGGGAATATTGGCCGGAGCTCGAGTTTCTGTCAGTACATTTTGAGCGTAGTACGGCCCCGGTCAAGCGAGGATATTTTTATAACTTAAAAGTTACTATGGAATTGTTGATTTTGATTGGCTGCAAGTAAGCTAGGGCTTTAAATGAAATACATGGAAAATCTAGGGCATAAAATGCAATATCGTTTTCAATACCGCCTCAACTGTTTGATTTTTCGTATTTAGCCCAACGGCAAGTCCGATAGAACATAATTTAACATAATTTAGGCTTCGAATTGTTATCTTGTCATGAATAAAAGGAAAGTTTGCAAGTAATTGTTATAATGCTTAAAGCGCAAACAGAAGCCTGCGGGGTTGAAACTTCATGGCCTAGAAACAGTTAAGTCCTCGAACTATACTCATGCGAAAATTTGGAGCGAAAACTACTATGTTATATATTTACATATAACATTTATTTACATTGGCCTAGAAACAGCTGCTACATCCTCGAACTATATTTTTTACCCTCGTTTTATTTTTCTCATAAAACACGAAAACTACTATGTATTTACATTTATAATTAAGTTTTCATATAACGCGCGCTCTGATTGGCTGAAACAGTGTACTTTATCAGAGTCCAGATGTACGGAGGAAATGTCACGCCATCGACCCAATATATGGCCGACCACTATTCCCGAACGTCTTTCTCGGGTTTTGTCTTGACCCTAACATCTTCTTTGACCTAAAAAACGAGAACGAGAGCGAGCTTTTAGCATCAGTTAATTTAAAACGTCCTGTTCCTAACAGCACAAATTGCACGGCGATAGAAAGTGAAATTTCGGTACAAGTTATGGAAAAAAAAAACACCGAGCCGGAAAGTAAGCTTCACAACAAACCAACCAACCAAAGATTTGTAAACAACTCAAGGCCGAAATTGAAGACATTATAACGAAAGCAGAAACGAAAAACACGAAAGATAGTACAAAATGGGCTATCTGACATCTGAGTTTTTGAATATGAGTTTCGCATTATTTAAGTACGGAATTTTAGATAAAACACGCACAGCTACATTTTCGTGTAAAAAACAAAACAAACAAACAGCAATTCAAAAAACAGAAAACTAAATTAGCTAGCGAATACACACACAACTCAGACTTATCACATACTGAATAATTTTTTCTGGCGCTATCAAAACAGCTTAATGCCGTGAAAGAAAAATTGCCAAAAGCCTTCACAAATGACCAACAAAGAAGCTAGACAACAACCTCGGTAAATTCTACGCCGATCGAAGCTCGAACAAAAGACGGTGAACTTTACTCGAGGTCATCGCTTCTGGATTTCGCAACGCTATCGAGAGACACCTTAACAATTCACCCCTAAACCTAGGAATTTTTATTGCAAAAGGGGTTGAATTTCAAGCTTCAAACAAGCTGCTGCAAAGTTAGAAAAAATTGAACAAGCGCGAAACAAAGAAAACATCGAACACAAGTTTACCTGTCATTCCAGAAGCAGACGCAGACCTCCAATGCAATTCAGGAAGACAATCCTGTTCCTATATCCTTAACAGTGCAATGAATGGAAGGCCACAGCAACCACAGCCTGACAGCAGCCGATTCTTTTTCCATTGAATCCGATGGTTGTAAATGATTCGCGAAACACGCCGCACGGCCGCAGCATTTTGTGAAGTGCCAGCCACAAGCTTTGAGCAGTTTGTTTTCTAGTTGTCAAGTTAACAACGTGCAAGTTTTCATGGGCCAGAATTCAGCCGGTTTTCACTGAACAGTCTACTTTTCTATCCTGTGTTGTACTTAAAGTCCTAAGGACTTCAAGGACTCGTGTCAAAATTCGGATTCCACTTGACGTTTTCAGCAATTCAGCTTCTTGTTTTTATGAACTTTGATGGTTTCAAACTTGATGGTTTGACAGCTGTTGACAGCTGATGTCTTATTCAACCAATCAAATTATTTTAACCATTCTAACAAGTTTTGTGATTGGCTAATTGTTGCGTACTTTATCAGAGTACAGATGTACGCTGACGCCACTGCTATTCGCTTGAAAAACGTTTGTTTTGAAAATAATTGCGCGAATTCGTGGGGAAATTAATGAATTTCTTAATTATAAAACAAATAAAGAAGCCTCGACTGTGCTCTGTTCTGTTGTAAAGCACTTAGGAAGCGGCTAGAGCACTCAAGAAGTAGGGAGAAACACTCGCCTACGGCTCGCGTTTCACCCTACACTTCTTTCGTGCTCTAGCCGCTTCCTGCGTGCTTTACAACAGAACAGAGCACAGTGGAGGCTTCTTTATTTGTTAAATAACATTTATTCACATTGGCCTAGAAACAGCTAAGTCCTCGAACTATACTCATGCCTAAAACAATAGACTTCAGGTCGAGGCTCCGGGGGCCAAACTATAGAGATTGTGGGGTTTATTCCCCGGAGCCTCGTAGTGATGTCTATTGTTTTACTGAGCTGAATTTTAAAATATCGAAATTGGGCTATTTGGAGCGACAGAGTGAATCTTGCGAATCTTGGTTTACATCATTTATTGCCTATAAAATCTTTCTTGACTGTTCTAGAGCTTTTAAGCTGCATTTTAACCGCTTTTTGAGTTTTAGTTTACTTTTACCAAGAAAATACATGCCTTAACACAAACGTCGCTCGATACACACAACAGCAGGAAAATTTGGCTACGAGCCCCAGTTTTTGAGTCTAATGCTTGCGTGCGCTTTGCGCATGCGCATTAGACTCTTTGTTATATGAAAAAAGCTGTTAGCAATCCCAAGGGAATGGTTCGGGATCGATAATCGTCGCTGTAATGTAGAAAAAATGATAGCTGAAGACGGACTCGTACGGAACACTTATTTAATTAAAAAACCATCACGAACGTGTTCCCACGTAATTAAAATTCTTTCTAATACGTTATTCAACACTTAAAGGACGAAAATTATAAATTGCTTTTTGTGATTTATGCGGCGACTCGCGATATGAAATTTTTAAATGAAAATTCCGATGTTTATTGGCGTATATTAATTTTCCTGTCTCTCTTACTCTCTTTATTTACTGAGCACTTATTTACACTAGAATATTTTTTTCTTTTATTAACGATGTGTTCTTACCTTTTGTATGAACTCTTTTTGTATTACATTTTCAATTTATTTTTTTTTACGGACTACGGAAGAAGAACTAATTTTTTTAATTTTGTGGAAAATTTATATGTTTTTTTCTCATAATATCCGTTAAATTAAAATTAAATTTTTTATTTTTTAAATTATTTGGGTAATTATTTATTTCGGATTAATTTTTAAAAATGTTATGTCCTTTATTACAACGCTATTTAAAATGTAAAAAATTAAATTATTTTAATTTCTTTCTTTTAAATTAATTTTTTATATATTAAGAACTGGAAAATGACAAGGGGCGCCGTTCGGAAACATGTAAAAACATGGAAATTGACAAAGGGGGCCTGTTTGGAAACATGTAAAAACCATGGAAATTGACAAAGGGGGCCTGTTTGGAAATGTAAAAACATGGAAATTGACAAAGGGGGCCTGTTTGGAAACATGTAACTGGAAATAACAAGGGGGCCTGTTTGGAAATGTAAAACACATGGAAATTGACAAAGGGGGCCTGTTTGGAAACATGTAAATACCCTGAAATCGACAAAGGGGGCCTGTTTGGAAACATGAAATACCTGGATGGGGCTGTTTGAATGTTTTTCTTTGTAACCCACAAATAACTTTCGCGTGCATTCATTAGTTAGCAGAACGCATCACGTGGTACGAAATCAAACGACAGGAATCGGAGGGATTTAGAAAGTATAATAATTTTCCTTCCGGCTTGCTGGAGGATAATACTCCTTGCCTGGATTTCTCTTTCGTTCCTTTGAGCTTAGTCAACTTTCTTTTTTCGGCATTATCCTCCAATATCAACCGCCTGAATGGGTTTTTATTATTTATTATTATCTAGTGCGAGCGCAAGCGATGAATTGCGACTGATTTTTATACTCATTAGCTCTTACTACATCTTTTTCTTTCTAGATATCTTTTTGCAGACGGGCGACTTGTTCGTCTAACATATTTTAAACATCTGGAGCAGTGGCGGGCGCTAGCGTCCAACAGTTTGGCTTATATATTTTTCGGACTGCGTTTTGGTTTTTTGCCGGACGGCGGTATGGTCGTTTGCCGTGTTGTCCGTGTTTGACCTGGTCGAGAGGTAGGCCGAGAAGCACTGGCGCGCGATCCCGGCGTCCTCTCTGGTACTTTTTGGCGCTCGGTTCAACGGTTCGGTCGATCTTGGGGCCTTTATCTCGCTAGGGCATTTTCCTCTTTTGACCTTATACTTTCATTACTTGGCCTTCTTTCACCATCTCTCTCCTGTTTTTTTTCGTGCTACGTCTTTTTTTTGGTTCTCTTGCTTCTAGGTGGTTGGTTTTATTTTTATGGTCTTCTTTTTCTTCACTTTCGTATTTCCTTCTTAACATGAGTTATTGTTATTTGCGGGCTTGGGATGTTCACTTTTTTTTACTTGGTGCAGTTTTTTTGTTTTTTGTTTCACAGTTACTCTAGGTTGCTTTTAAATCATTTTTTTTCTCCTCTTCTTCGACGTCTATTTTCTTGTTCGTCATTCTCGTTCGTTTCTTTATTTTTTTTTCTCCGCCGCGGGGCGCGCCTCTGCTGATCTTTTTTTTTCGTTTTATTTTTTTTTTTTTTTTTTATGCCTTCCTCCATATATTTTTCTGTCTCTTCTCCTGTCACGTCGCTTTTGGCCGCCCTCGAGGGCTGACCTGATGGCGGCAGCGTGGCTCCCTATAATGTCTTCACTTTCATGTCTGGTGTGCCTTCTTTTGTGTACGGTAAAACGCAGGCAGAAACTTCTTCTTCTGGCTCTTTTCTTTCTCTTCTACCATTTTTTTCTTTCGTTGACGTTTTATTTTTCTCTTTGTTTGTGTCGCGGTAGTCTTTGTTCGTCACTCCGCATGTAGGTTGTTTCGACTCGACTTGTGTTCGTTCGTTTTTTCGTTTTGTTGATCATCCGGAACATTCTAAAAAAATCATTGTCGTCTTGGAGTGTCTTTTATTTTTTATAACTGATTTTTTTCTTTTTTATATGGTGGGAGTGGTTCTTTCTAAACATTTTTTTTTCACTTCACATTTTTCCGATACAGTTTAAAAAATAGCAGTGTCACCATTCTCCTTTTTTTTGGGACTGGTTGGCCTATTTCGTGGGGCGGTTGATGTCGCTTTTGTGTTGGGGGCGGTGGCGGCTATCTGTTGGTCCTTTTCGGCTGTCTGTCCCGCGTTCTTCGTCCCGCTTGCTCCTCATCTTCTTATTTGGGCCTATCGCATTGGTAATTGCGCTCCACTGGGTCAGTGGCTTTTTGGACGCTCATTCACTGGTTAACTTTCATACTATTTTTTTTGTCTGTCTTTTTTCTTTGTGATTGGCAACGTGTCAAAACTCTACTTCTCCGTCCTTGAACAACTGGTGGCATGACTGGGCTGTCTGCTGATACTCAGTGCTGTCTCGTCCCTCCCAGTTTTGTCCCTATTGGGTCGTGTGTGGGTGGCTTTTTTTCTTGTTTTTTTTTTTTTTTTGAAGTGAAAGTAATTGTTTTATTTTTTTTCTATTCTTTATTTTTGTTGTGGCTCTACACTCCTGTGGTCTATAAGGGGTGGTTGGGTGTAATCGTTTACCTCGGGGTCTTTCTGCTCTTCTGGTCATTGTGATACATGTACTGTCGTGTGTTTCTGGTGAATTTATTTTTTTTTTCTACTTTTTACAATTATTTGTTCTCATTTTTATAGAATGTTAACAGCTGATACAGTGAAAATGTGTTGTGCTAGGCTGGTCAGTGTCATCATATTCAGGTTCTACTTGTATTTGTGCTAGCTTTTTATCTTTGTGCTTGTGTGTTGGGGTGGAACCCACATTTCAACACTGTTAGGTGAAGAAATTCTACTAGTGTCAGTCTTAGGTCTGTACTTTCACAATTAAGTGTTTATTCGTTCGCCCAACCTCGAATAGCGCCCACCTCGACGCCCTCTTGGTGGAAAAGTAAAAATAAGGTCTGTTAATGTACACGGGCGACGGCATGTCTTGTACTTTAATTAGACATTTTTTTGGGACAATTTTATGCTGTTGGTGTTTGACTACCTCGGGGGCTCACGGGGCCGAAATATACTTTGGGGCACTCACGACTGGCGGGCACAGCAATATGGTGGGGGGAGACTGGTGAGAGGCACCAGTAAATTTCATTCTCATGAATGTCATATCTTGTCAACATTCCTGTCAAACTTCTACTTTTTTTTTTGGCTTGTCGTTTCCTGCGGTTTCGGGGTGGGAGTGAAAAATTAGCAGAGGTTGTGCAGGTTCATCGCGGCCAGTTGTCGTTCGTGGTGCTCTGGTGGCCTACTCGCAGGCTATGTGAACTTGGCTGTTCAGTGTTCAAAATCATTGTGGGTTCTGCATGTTTTTTTCGTTTGTTTCTATTTTTGGGGTTGTGGTAGTAACTGGGGCTGCAAATCATGTGCAAACATTACTAATTAGCAACATTCAAAAATTTATCTTTTTCTCACTTTTGGTGCTGATATTCTGCTCTTTTATCTTTTTGTACTCTCTCTTTTTTCTCTTTGTGCTGTGTTGGGGCACGGTTCACAAGTGAATAGATGTGGGCCTGCGGGGTGTTATACTTTTGGTGGTATGATTGTTATTAGACAGTTCTATTTAATATGATAATTTATTTAATTTTATTGTTTTCCATATGATTGGGTTGAATTGGTATGCTTTCTAGTAAAACTGCTTTATTTGAGCTGAAAAAACTATAAAAAGTATACGATCTAATCATTTTTTCTGTGAAATGCTATTTTTATTATATTTATAGAACTAATCTTTTTGGATACATGAACGAACTTTTACTTATGGGGTATAAAATCATTTGTATGTAAAATGTATATCACTGACGACAATGTGTAGTTGGTAGTTCAAAGGTTCTAGAGAAGAAAACGTGCAGGCATTCTGTTCTTATTTTATACAGGAGCTGGCAGGTCCCCTTTGTCAATTTCCATGTTTTTTACATTTTTCAAACAGCCCCCTTTGTCATTTCTTCTTTTTACATGTTTCCAAACAGCATCCTTTGTCAATTTCCATTTTTTTATATGTTTCAAACAGGCCTCCTTTGTCAATTTCCATGTTTTTTACATGTTTCAAACGCCCCCTTTGTCGATTTCAGGGTATTTACTTTTCTCGCCCCCTTTGTCAATTTACATGTTTCCAAACAGGCCCCCTTTGTCGATTTCAGGGTATTTACATTTTATCAGGCCCCCTTTGTCTTTACATGTTTCCAAACAGGCCCCCTTTGTCATTTCCAGGATATTTACATGTTTCCAAACAGGCCCCCTTTGTCGATTTCCAGGGTATTTACATGTTTCAATCAGGCCCCCTTTTCATTTACATTTTCCAAACAGGCCCCTTTTCTTACTTTATTTTCCACAGGCCCCCTTTGTCTACATGGTTTTTACTGTTTCCACCCCCTTTTCATTTACATGGTTTTTACATGTTCATCTATTTATAGCATCAGGTATAATGTTTTTACATCTTTTTACAGGGTGATCGGATAAATTGACATGTTATTTAATGGTCCGTCGTCTTTCGTTCGGGAATTTAATGTGTTCTGTGTTTTTACATGTTTTACTTAAATATTTACTGGATGTAGGGTAAAACTATGTATCATCTTTACAGTGTTTTACATGTTATTTACATGTTATTTAATACTATGTAAATTTTCAACTTTTCAGTGGATGCCCCTAGCTTGCTATAAGCATTTTAAATTAAACTCCCGAACACAAACCTCTAACCAATTTTAACCGGCTTACGAAAACCGCGCAATCTGTATCACTATCCATACGGCATTAGACTCATTCACCCTTGGTGACCTATTTTTCTATATGCGAATAGTTGACTACTCGCGATCAAGAAATCTAACTAATCAGTAAACGCTCTAAAAGCCGAGATTGTAGATCAAAACCTAAGATTTTATGTAATTAATTGTTAAGTAAAAAATCAAGAGGAATTTTCCCTTTAATGGAGGCTCACAATAACTATCAGGCATTCCATTTTTGACATTCTTACACAGCTACACCAACAATGTTGAGGAGAAACGTATGGCACAAATTTGTATGGGCATTCACGTATCGACATTACTGCGAATTTAAAACCTATACAAATCTATAATACAAGTGCTACCATTGGTATATAGCTGCGACAGAAATTGACCGGCAAGACTAAACCATTAGGAGCCACCTCAAGCGCAAGTCGCGCGCGATCGTGTTCTATTATCGAGAAAAATAGGTCCGCAAAGGGTACATGTGCAGGTTCCTGTTAACATGACATAATAAGTTAGTTGAAGATTCCAATTAAAACCATCTCACTTTCATGTATTTATTTTTCTCGCAAATTGTGCGGTTGTTATCAATAATAAAACCATAAATATTTCTCTCAGCTCTCGCGTATGTGTAAGCAAAAGGCTATATGTCAAAAACTGTGCAAAAAAGTGAAACCACTTTAGGCCTCACGCCAAAATGACTGCTTTTAACTCGAAAGCTCAGATAACCTTGCTCCCAGGCTCTCTTCTTTTTCACTGTGTTCATCAAATTTCCCTAGAAAAATCACGGAACTTTTGTAAACCCATCCTGCCAACGTTAACATAGTGCGAGGTTTACGCCCGCACAACAATGAATGAACCAATCAGATAAACCGATATTCAAAAGAGCGCCAGTGTGTCTACTAAAGACAATTAATTCTTGAATTTGGAGTGTATTGATGTCTACTAAAACGCCGTGTTGCCGATAATTTCAAAACCTGCTTCAAACATTCAACCTATTCCTAATACTTCAGAATAAAGTTCGACTCGTTCCATTCTTCGACCGCTGATGCGAAAGATTATCAAAGCAGTGAACGGCGCGCCGGCTGTCAAAGAAATAGCTAATTCAGTTTTTTTACCCTCGTTTTGTTTTTCTCGTAAGACACGAAAACTACTATGTTATATATTTACATATAACATTTAACTGTTAAAGTTAGAATTAAGGGCAGGGACACGGGGTGACTCACTAGGTAGCTGCAGCGAAGAAAAAATATTGTAATATTTTATTGCATTCTGTTTGATCACGTGTTTACAGCTGTTTTCTATCTTTCAAAGAATAAAACTCTCATTTATTTAACTTGCTATTTGTGATGTTATCGCGAACGAACAACATTTTCTACGTTCATCTAATTAAGCACTTCTGGCAGTTTTTGTCACTGAGGGAACCACATGAGCTATTATTGATTTTAAAGCTGCATGAGCTATTATTGATTTTCAAGCTGCATGTTAATTCTCCTATCTGACTGTCTTTTATTTTTTGGTTTAGTTCTAAAAATTTGGTAGCAGATCAACGCAATATTCTTTATAAATTCATTCATCATTCTTGCCCTCCATGAGTTGATTAATAACGTTTTCTGGATTCATATTAAAAGAAGCTCTGCAGCAATGCATATGGGGTATTTAATATATTCGAACAAATGTACTGTGTTTCATTTTTTACGATTCTCTGGCAAAATAAAATAATGACTAAGAGACAGGAATAAATGCAACTTGCGTTTTGACAAATGATAAGCGCGGATATCTCATGATTAGCTGCCGTTTAATTATCGAGCTTGTAACGGTTTTATTATTCGACTGTTTAATTTTCCTTGTATTTGAGGATATCTGTTTAGTTTATATTTTTGCGAAAATTTTTGCCGTAATCGCCTTCGACTAGTTTAGTACTCGCCCAACGTTCGCACGCAACAATTGTGTTTTCTCTGTTCTAAACCGGCAAAACCGGAATACTACTGATGATAGTGCAAATAAGGTCTTAAAATTGCTTGTTTTCTTGTCCTTACAGATCAAAAAAGCGCCAAACCCGTACTGAACGAGTAAAAATGAAGGAGTCACATGTCAACACCTGTTTCCTTTTTTATTTGCATTTTGTTTAACGACACTAATGATTCGACAACATTTAATAGTTTACTGATGAGGTATCCTTTTTGTGTCATTTGAGCATCATTTGTGAAAGGCCATCACTGGATCTCTCTTTCGCAGTCCAGATCACGGGCAGACAAGCAAATATTTCTTCTGAACTCCTGTCCACGCTGCTGCAAAATAGTAAAAAGAACAACAGTAAAACTGTAAAGAACTGACATTATTGCATTTATTTGCTATTGAAAATTTTATTAAAACGCATCACTAGATGGTGAAATGGTTTAAATGGATTGAGCTAAGTTTGAAAAGTTCAAGGCTTGTATTATTTTTAAACTCACCGGCGACACTCGTTTTCCGTCCTCATTTACAACAAAGTCTGATGTCCTTTCAAGATATTCTTTCCGAAAAGTTCTCTACGGGAAAAAAAGCATATCGAATAAGCTTGGATATCCCTTGTCTTTAAGCTCTTAGGGTGTATACCACAAATATATAACGTAACACTTTCAAAAGTTAATATGGACTACTTCAATAGGACTAATAAACAGCAAACAAATGGATTCACCTACTAAAATATAAAAATTGCGAAGTAGATGCATTTTCTACGCAATTTAATTTTCAGACATTATAGTTCCCACTATATATAATGACTGTGATCTGAATTAAACTGTTTGTAAATGTGAATTACCCTCGGTGTGGGTTTAGGTGTAGGCCTTTTGCGTAAAATAACCATACCGTCCACAAGCAACAGTGAAGAAATAAACAGCAAAAGAACACAAGACGTTACTGCAGTTTTTTCCATCTTGACGCTTCTAAGATAATGGCATGAGATATTTCCTCGCTTATAAACGTGCTGTAAACTGTCCAAGCCGTGATCAGCTGTACATTAACTAAGTTGTTTCGTGCAATTAGTTTTAATTTATTCAATATTAGTGGTCTTTATTAATATTTAATAACTATTTCACAAAGAAGTTAATTTCTTTTTAACAACCGTTATCCAAAGAAAAAACGATTATCCATTTGATCTTATGCTTTTTGCGGTTTCTTTGATAGCCAGTTTATCAATGTAAAAAAGATAAAAAACATGTTATGATCTTATATATCAGCTGTCTTCATGTACGAAAAGCAAACGCAAACAGTGGTAACACGTAGAAACGATATTATATACGGCAAATGATAAACCAATGTCCATATTATTTAATTACGATTTAAGGTAAAGGTAAAGTCTGTGTCCGAGCCATGAGGCTCATACAGCCGGAGCTTATCCCCGTTTCCGTAGCATTAAGCGACTAGGAGTATTGCTACTCCCCCCTGGATGGGATGCTAGTCCATCGCAGGGTTACCCCCCAGCAGTAAATTCGCCGGTACCCATTTATACACCTGGGTGGAGAGATGCACTGTGAGAGTAAAGTGTCTTGCCCAAGAACACAACGTAGCGCCCCGGCCAGGCCTCGAACCCGGGCCTTTCGACTCGGAGTCGAGCGCGCTAACCATTAGGCCACCGCGCCTCCCACAATGACGATTTAAGGAAGCCAGTAATTCCCTAGTTAGCTGCCCGAGCATTTAACAACTAACAGTGGAAGTCAAAACCTATTTAGTCCGAGGTTTGCTTATGCGACAAGAAGGCACAAAAGTGCGACTGCTTATTTTTTCATCCTATCTTTGTTTGAATTACGTTTCTTTAAAAGATAGCATTTACTAACGGAAAAGTGCCTAATAAAAAAAAAGAAATGTTTATTGATTTTCCGTTAATGAAATTCTGGCCGTGCTTGTGTTTATTAATTAACAGATGCTAATATTTCCCGCCTTCTTAAGAATTGAGTCACACGCGTGCTAATCGAGGCTTAGGTGGCTGGTAACGGTTTTCAACACTTTAAAGCTCTTATACTTTGACGGGTCAGTACTACAAATCTTTATCATAATAAAGATGAGATGTTCAACATGACACGAGCATGGGACAAAGAAAAATTCTGAGTCCCCGACGGGAATCGAACACATGGCCTCCCAGATACCGGTTGGGCGCTCTAATCAACTGAGCTACGAGAGACGCGTTGTGGCTGGGCCATTTACTAGGTTGATATGTGACACGCGTCCTGCACACTGCTAGGATCAGCAATGTCGAAATCATCAAGTGTGTAGTAAATAATAAAGATGGTAAATTTTAAGCTCGGTAATAAATAATAAAGATGAGGTGTTCAACATGACACGAGCATGGGACAAAGAAAAATTCTGAGTCCCCGACGGGAATCGAACCCATGGCCTCCCAGATACCGGTTGGGCGCTCTAACCAACTGAGCTACGAGAGACGCGTTGTAACTGGGCCATTTACTAGGTTGATATGTGACACGCGTCCCGCATACAGCTAGGATCAGCAATGTCGAAATCATCAAGTGTGTAGTAAATAATAAAGATGGTAAATTTTAAGCTCGGTAATAAATAATAAAGATGAGATGTTCAACATGATGTTCAACATAATGTTCAACATACTACAAAATTGGTATCAAATAAATGCGCATTAATGGTTCAAAAACGAGCTTGGTGACCCCCATGTTTTATCATTGAACATTGATCAACATTCTAAGGTACAATTTTCTTCAAAGTTAAAAAAAAATCTACGAGGCGTCTTCAGAGCCACCTTACGCGCGCGTCTTTCCTCTTTCTCCTCTTTCTATTTCTTTGCTGCGACTGTTGGCTATTTACTGGGTTGCTTTCAGCTTAACGATACGAGTAGCCAAGAGTGGTTGAGGCAAATTTTGCTCTTAAATTTTCACTCAAATTTCTTTGCATTTTTGTGTGTATTTCGAGTTCTATTAAAGGAACACTGTCACGGGGATTTTCATGCTTTTCTGTAAAAAGTACTTAATTGGTGAATAGATCTTCTCGTACATGAAATGTACCTAGTATATCAAGATGGAGATAAAAAGTAAATTGTTGTTAAAGGAAGAAGTGAGCCATAATAATTTTCAGGTGCTTTTCCAGGTCAAAAGAAAAAAATTGAAAAAATCAGGCTGAATATTTCAAGTTGAAATCTAAAGTTCATGATGGCATCACGATAAAATATGTTTATCGCTTCCATTCACTTGCATGGTGTGCATGGTGGTTTTTAACAAAATTAGACCACTATTCTTAGTTTCCATATGTCTTAAGTCTCTTGAGTTTTTGAAGTGAGACTGGTGACAGTGTCCTTTAACCCGATCGCTTTAATCTGGGTATCAATTACATACTAGTTATGCAACGCTTTCGAGTGGTATACTATGGAATATCTCACGAGTCACTTGTATTTCCTCGGTATACACACGAGCCTTAAGGCGAGTGTGTATACGAAGAAAATACAAGTGACAAGTGGGATATTCCATAGTATACCACGAGAAAGTGTTGTGTAACTATTTTATACCATGCCATAGAAAATACGCTCACTTTCATCGAGAATAAGATCGCAGCGCACGATGGGAAGGTTGGGTTGAATACCGTCGAATATACAACGGCTTTCCTGTATTCTGATTGGCTGTATTTTCTATGGCATGGTATAAAAACAGTTATTCATCCTGCAGAGGTATAAGTGATGCCTTTTTATGTCTAAGATGATGACTTCAGAAGTGAAATAAAGTTCAACGTTCGTCAAGGCCGGTTACAGGCGGCACAGGCGTTAATGGTTTGAAGCTAGAGCAAAGCACGCGCGAAAGTGTTCTTTCAGTGAATGTAGAAAACAACGGGAAACCCAATCAGATTCGCGGATATACAAAAGAAGCCGGCCGAGTTTCTGCTAAAACGTGAAAGAAACACGTAGAAAGTGTTTATATTTGTTTTAGAAAACGCTGCAAAAAAGAAAGGAGAATCAGGCTTTTTTTCGATTATCAGTTTTAAAAAAGGAACTTTTCTTAAGCGAGATGTTTCTTACAGGGTTTTTTTTTCACTCTTGTGTTGAAACAAAATGTAAAACGCAAAAAAATTGTGCATATCTATTTCATCTTTAAGTTTTAATTACTGTCTGGGGTAAATACAAATGACAGTTGAGCAAATATAGGACGATAATTTATACACTAATGTCTTGATTTTTAAAACCAAATACACATTATTAATGCTATAAATTACATACTTATTTCGTGTGCGCGTCTAGACTGGACGCTTCAAACATAAATTCGTTGTTGTTGTTTTTGTATTACTGTTAACGGTTCGCTGCGTAATTTGTCAAATTTTATCAAGGCAACTCCCTTGCTTAATTACTTTAGGTATACAGAGATCATAATAGCTTTCGGCTTTCCATAGTGATTAGCAGTTCAAATCCCATTGTTAATTCCTCAAAATGCACAATCATTAAAGAGAATATTATAAGTTAAGAAAAACAGACAAGCAAACAACAAGAGGAAACTGCATGTACATGGGCTGCTCGCGATTCCGTGTTTTGTTGACGCTTCTTCCACCAACATTGCAAGGCATCAGTATAAAACACTTGCTGATAAACGCATATTCTTCTATACTGATGTTTTGTCTCTGGAAATACAAATTCTGTAAGGTTGCAAAAGCTTTCAGATAATTAATATCCATTGCTAGTTGTGAAGATTCTACATGTGTGATAAATTCCCTTCTCGGGGTACATTGTTCATCCTGACAGGAGTAATTTTTCGGCCCTTCGTTTGGCATGTATCCCCCGGCATATAATTATTGTTACCATACTGTCACCCAGATGAATTACTTGCCAAAATCGGCGCAGCGAGGTTGATCACAAAAAAAAAGTTCGCTTTAGACGGAATCGCCGAGTCCAATTCGATCAGCATAAAAAAGACAGCTAAAAGAAACACAGAACACAAAATAATATTTGTTTTCGAGGCACAATAGTCCTCTCCTCTGTTAAATCGGGCCATGAAGTGCAAAACAGATCACGTCTCATGTTAAGTAGTTCCGCAAAGTAGACCTTTCCGTTGTATTTTCACTTGTTACTCAGGTGATAAAATAATTACCTTGAGATATCTACATTTTGTTCTGATGGATATGCAATTTAGTTTCACATGCAAATATCCTGACTACTTTATGCTCTGGGATCAAAATGATTAAATGAATACCGCAAGTATGAAGTTACTTTATCCTTTCCATGGTGAATAACACTTTGCTTGCATTGACAATTCTTCAAAATGCACATACATTAACAGGAAAATTGTAAGTTTAAGCTTAGAAGGTTCGGTGCAAGCCTTGGCAAAAAAATAAAGATACGGCTTGTTTAGAGCATGTTCACATGAGCAACTCGCAATTCGATATTTGTTGACGCATCTCTCAATTTTCTCAAGACGAAGGCATCCATTCTTCGTGTCTAACACAAATTTTGTAATATTGAATTTCACAAATAAATCCACTGTTAGTTTAATTTACAAATGTGTAGTAAATCCTTCTTCTTGGTCAACACTGTTCACTCTGGGAGGAATAGCTGCTAATCCAAGATTTTGTCGGCGCTTCCTCTGGAATATAAATCTTCTCAAAGCATCTTTAAATATCGGCATCCTAAAGCTGTATATGAACGGGTTCACCATAGAATTCAATAAATGTACAGCATACACAATCGACACTGCAGTCAGAGAAAAACATTGCCAGCAAAATTCGAAGATGGTGTACACTAAAAAACCAGGAAGCCACAGCAAAAGCGATACTCCGACAACTATATAAAATGTCTTTGAAAGTCGTATATTCTGTTCCCTTAATCTTTCGTGGGGGATATGTGGTATTGAACGGTGCAATCGCGAACTGATTGATAAGTAACTTGCACAGATAACAACGAGAGAAAGGAAAATAAGTGACTCAGCAGGTACAGTGGCATAGATGGTCTCCACTTTTACGTAATATATCGTTAACAACGACAGCCCAAGGACACCTAACCCTGCTACCCAGACTGTAATGATGCTGCAAATGTAAGGTCGAGTGTTAGCTACACGATGACGTAGTGGCCACAACACGGCGTAAACGCGTTCCAGCGAGATAAGAGCGAGAGACATCAATGAAGCACACGATCCAAAGGATTGAAATGCCCACGCAGGATTTTGGTTTTTCGCCTGGTCGCATTTCAGTTTTGTCAATTCCGTGGGTCACCAGGGCTACAACTTCTGCTATTCCTACAAGCAAATCGGCAACAGCGAGGTTGATCAGAAGAAAACAAGTTCGCTTTAGACGGAATCGCAGAGTCCAGAATATAAAGACGGTGAACAAGTTTCCAATGATAATGAAGGTGACCTCGAGTGCGAGGATTACGGTTAATACAATGGTGTGTGCGCTTGACATGGTATCGTCTTTGTTGTGTGAATACGTTTGATTTTGTACATCAATGATAACTCTTCTGTTTTTGTCGAAGATATCGGAGGTTAAACGTCATCACAAAAAAAGATCCAGAAACATGTTAAGAGACAACACCTAAGCAATGATGACTTGCAGTTCACGAAGGGCGAAAATTATCATGTCAAGAAAACGTTTTTTCAATCCAATTAGCATAAAAATACAGCTAAAAGCAACAGATAGGTATAACAAAGAGGATTATTTTATCCTGATGGATGTGCAATTTAGTTTCACATGCAAATTAGGGTAGAAGTTCAAATTATTTAATTGGCAGACAAAATATTTTGATGGCAAAACAATAATTGTTATTAAGGGGCAAAAATCCTCCCCTTTGCTAACTCTTGCGGTAAAGTACGTGTCTAAAAAGCACAAAAGTTGCATTTTAAACAGCACCACGAAGTAAACTTTTTCTGTCGTATTTTTACTTGTAACTCAGGTGATAAAATTAATACGTTGAGATATTGACATTAGCAGCTTAAATCGTTCACTTTTGTATTTAATACAATATACCAAGATGCATTTTCAAATAAGCTTGTTCACAAACGAAAGCAAGATTTAATAAAAAAACGTTTCGAAAAGAAAGTGAGCTGCTAAAGAGATAAAACATCACATGTAAGACCAGATCGTGGAACACAAACATTCATTTCCATTTTAATATTTTAATTAATTTTTCCTTATTTACAAATTGAAAACATGAACATGCGATAAATTAACTTATTATAGGAAATTGACGCTCGTGTTAATGAAATCATGTGGAATTAACGTGACTTGAATTAATGCGAATTGGAGGAAAACTTACTTCTGAGAATATGAAGTTAACGCGAAAGAGGAAGTGATTTTCAAAATGTAGGGTAATTCGCTTAAGTAATCAAATGGTGACTAGTGAAATTATTTCTAATTTATCGAGAATACTGTTTGATCAAGAATTATATCATGGGTGACAAATTACGCTCACGATCGTCGGTTTTAAATTTAACTTGTTTATTGTATCCGCGATAACTCCAAAATTAAAAAGATAAGGTATATGTTTCGCTATAGTTCACAATTTTTTTAATTGTTCAAAAAAAGGTCCTTAAGAATCCTTCTTACTGTTTACGTTTCAAAGTTGAGTCAACTGTTAAATCTTCCTTACATGGTTAGCTATTATCCACCACGGATAAGCTAAAACCTGCGTCCGTAAAAATATGTGTAAAATGCGATCTGATCTGACGATGATCTGATCTGACGTACAAAGGGGGCAGAGGGTTCGAAATGACATAATTACAAGCAGGACTTGCCAAAAATCGTCATTTTTAACATTTTTCGTAATTTTTCCAGTTTTTTGAAATAAGATTGTACGATTTGTTTAATTTTACATTCCATAAGTATTCTGGCTTGATTCGCATCAATTTCAGTTATTTTCTGACTTTCTGTGAAAATGGTGAAATCCAAGTTGGCGGATCCAAGAAGGCGGCTGTAATGACGTCATGTGACGTCATATGACGTAACATCCAATAAAAATTATGTCATCTTATAGAGTAAGCAAAGCTTAAGGGCTTTCTACTGCAGTGCAAAAGAAAAAATTGCTGCACCTCCCCAACCACGGTGGGCGTTTAAATTTGCTTGTACGTCCAAGGGTTAAGCTATCAGAGAATCTCCATTGATACACAGATTATAAATGTGTGGTAATAAATTCCCCTCTCTGGGATACACTGTACACGTCGAGAGAAACAGCTCTTTGTGCAATATTTTGTTGACGCTTCCTCCAGCATCTTCTTAAAGCATCTTTAAATATCGCCATCCTAAAGCTGTATATGAATGGATTCACCATAGAATTTGCTAAATGTAGAACAGTTACTAAAGACAGTACAGTCGGAGAAAAACGTTGACAGCAGAATTCTTTGATTGTGTATACTAAGAAAGCAGGCAGCCACAACAAAAGCGATACTGCAACGACTATATAAAATGTCTTTGAAAGTCGTAAATTCTGTTCCGTTGATCTTTCGTGGCGGACTTGTAATTCAGGTTTTGTACGGTGCAATCGCGACCTAATCGACAAATAACTTGCACAGATAACAACGAGAGAAATAAAAATGAACGAATCAATAGCGACAGTGCCATACATTGTCTCCACTTGTGAATGATATACGGTTAATAGCGATAGCCCGGCGATACACAATCCAGCTACCCAGACGGTAACGATGCTGTAAATGTAAGGTCGAGTGTTTGTTACTCGATGTCGAAGCGGCCACAACACGGCGTAAACGCGTTCCAGTGAAATAAGAGCGAGAAACATCACTGACGTACACGATCCAAAGGCTTGGAATACCCACATAGGACTTCGGGTTTCTTCTGGTCGGATTTCAGTCCTCGGGATTCTGTGAATCACAAGTGCTACAGCTTCTGCTATTCCATTAAGTAAATCAATGACGGCAAGGTGGATTAAGAGAAGACAAGTTCGTTTCAGACGGAATCGCATAGTCCAGAATATATAAATGGTGAACACGTTTCCAATGATGATGACGGCTGCCTCCAGTGCGAAGACAATGATGAATACAATAGCGATTGCGTTTAACATAATTTCTTCTTTGTTATTGGTATACCGTCTCTCTGCGTTTGATTTGAGTACCAATAACAACTGCTTCCGGATAACAAGTTTTGAGAAGAAAATAGGGACAGAAAGTAAAAACATATCCCTCCTTGGCACTGTGAAGGACGCAAAATAGTCGTGTCAAGAAAACGTTTTTCAATCCAATTAGCATACAAAATACTACTCAAGCAAGAGTGAGAGATAACAAAGAGGATTATTTTATTCTGACGGATATGCTATTATTTTCCTTTTTTTTATTTTTTTTTTAAAAAAATTTAGGGGCTTTTTTTTTTTTTTTTTTTTTTTTTTTTTTTCCCCCCTTTAAAAAAAATTTTTTTTTTTTTTTTTTTATTAAAAAAAAGAATATTTTTTAAATTTACCCGGGTTAATGGGGACGGAAAAAATTTTACGCGGCGTTTTCAAATTTTTCCGTTTTCAAATTTACCTGGGTCAGTGTGGACGGGGCCTTAGTTTCACATGCAAATTAGGGTAGATGTTCAAATTATTTAATTGGCAGATCAAAAATATATTGAACGACAAAGTAATTGTCATTAAACCATCAAAATGCTCTCCTTTGCTAAATCTTTTGGTGAAGTGTCTAAAAAGCAGATCAAGTCACATTTTAAACAGCTCCGCGAATTAAACCCTTTCCGTAGCATTTTACTTGTTACTGAGGTGATAATAAAATAAATAGGTTGAGACATTCACATTTGTAACTAAGATCGTTCCTTTTTTTTATGTAATACAATATACCAGGATGTATATTCAAACAAGCTTGCTCACGAAAAAAGCAATATTTAATAAGAAAGCGTTTAGAAAAGAAAGCGAGCTGAGGAGTTTAAATTAAAGGAGACAAATCATCCCGCAACATAAAACACCAAAAATGAGGAACACCAACACTCCTTTCCATTTAAATTTTCCTTGTTCAGAAAAAAGCATGACACGGATAAACTATATTTTTGAGTCTAATGCTTGCGTGCGCTTTGCGCATGCGCATTAGACTCTTTGTTATATGAAAAAGCTGTTAGCAATCCCAAGGGAATGGTTCGGGATCGATAATCGTTCGCTGTAATGTAGAAAACAATGATCAGCTGCAAGAACGGACTCCGTACGGACACGCACGATTAGTTTCAATTAAAAAGAGCCAATCAGCGACACGTGTTCCCACGCATAATTAAAAGTTCTTTCTCAAGTCACGATTATTCAACACTTGAACAGGACGAAATAATTTTCCAGTTAAGACATTTGTAAGCTTTTTGTGAAAATAAATCTTCGTTTTCAGTTCAGTTCAGCACTTGTGTTTTCGTCTTGCTTAAAAAGCAAGACGTCTTTGAGAAAAAGTATTTCGACGGCGACTCGCGTTTATTTACACAATGCGACCAAATATTTATTTTGTTTTAAAAAATAGAAAACTTTACCTCGGTTTTTGTATTTAAGTCATTGGAATTTTGACCAATTTTTTCTTTACAGTGCAAACAAAAACCTTCAAAAATAAAAGATGTACATGGATAAATGTAAATCAAGTTACGCGACTAAATCAAAATGCGTTTGTTTGGCCGCTTTGCAGTATTACACTGTCCCGGCCTTTGCCATACACTGAAATCGAATTTCATGCTTTTACGACTCTCAGAGATCTTAAGTTCTTCTTACAGCTAGAAAAATCATAAAATGGTTACATTGATATGGAAGTGATGATTCGCGAAATTTGTACATCATGATAAACAGTCTTCGCTCCTGTGTATGGTAGCTCGATAATAATTGCCTAGTTTCCAGCGTTCAAAAGGTCATCATTATATTGACGTGAGCATTTACACCCGTTTTTAGGAAAATCTGTCACTAAGTGCTTACAGTACAATGGAGTAACAGTCACTATTTCAAGTGCTTTTATTGCAAAATCTGTTTCAAGAGTCATCATCAAAATGGTGAAAAATCTGAAAGAAAACGATGTGAAGTTCTTCAACCCTTGTTGTAATGAACATGCTTTTTGTAAATCGTCACGCAATCTTGTCCAAATGTTTAATCGTTTCTGCTTTTACGGACAATACGGAAGAAGTAACATCAACTCCTGTTCATACTTTAAATTTTGTGAAGCATATAACATTTATGACTGTTTCGTTTTCATCCATAATCATCCACGATGCCCCTAGCTTGCTATAAGCATTTTAAATTAAACTCCCGAACACAAACCTCTAACCAATTTTAACCGGCTTACGAAAACCGCGCAATCTGTATCACTATGCCATACGGCATTAGACTCATGTCACCCTTGGTGACCTATTTTTATTACTGTAATACATTGCTAATAATGTAAGAATTCAAATAACTCATCCTGCATTTTACTATTTGCCCTTAGCATTATTTTATATTTATGTGGTCGTGGTGGTGAGAATGTTCACTTTTTTATTTATTCAACTCTTAACTCTTAAGTCTACTGAGAATCTTTTTATTTGTGCTTATGGGTGGAAAATGTGCTTTTCACAGATGAATACAATAAGTAAACACAGGTGGTTTATGTTAGATAAGATAAACAAGACGTCATAAAATGTCTAAATCTGAAGCCATTTATCCCGCAAGCGGTTCTTTTAGCATATCCTAGGCATTGGTGTCAAATTAGTTGCTTAAAAAAAGTCTTTTATCACCAGAGTGCTTCGTTTTTGCTTTGTCTTTGAAATTTGAGACAACCTGGTACAAAGGATGTTCTTAAACCTTATTAGAGCCTGAATTTTTTCTTCAGTTTTGAAAAACTGATAACTACCTGGCGGCTCGGAAATGGTTTTGTCTCTCAGTTCAGAGTACCTTTTGGTATTTGGTTTATAATCATTTGTTTACACTGGCTCTTTAATAGTTGTTTTCACTAGTTTAAGGATGACAGCTTAATGGAGTTTGCATTATTTTTCTCTTCATACAGCTGGAGCGAAAGCACTAATTATAATTTTAATATTTAATATTTATATTGCACTACAATTCATTGCGCATCGACTCACACCACATTACGAAACAAGGTTTCCAAATCCATGGGGGGGGGGGGGGGGAAATTTGTTGGAATGGATAAAGTTGAAACGGGAGAAACGGGTGGGAACGAATGTTTGGTAGACTTTTACTGATTTTCACCGTTTTCTCCTGTCCTGCTAACAGTCTCCGAGAATAAGCAGAAACAGAAGCCATAAACAATTGCACATATGGTCCTTACTAAGTTCACAAAGCTGGTGAG